>NW_027185389.1:3171656-3441656 GCF_022577435.1 Embiotoca jacksoni
CACACACACACACACACACACACACACACACACACACACACACACACACACACACACACACACACACACACACACACACACACACACACACACACCTGCCCCTATAATTATATAATAATAAATTGCTGGGTGTTGTACGGAGTCGGAGCCTTTTGAAGGCTCGACGAATCCAGCGATCCTAAAAGTACCTCAAACATGTTATTTAATCAGTGTGTGTGTGTGTGTGTGTATAGTGTGTGTAGTGTGTATAGTGTGTGTAGTGTGTGTAGTGTGTGTGTTCCCCGTGGATTGGCAGCAGCAGCTAGAGGCCGAATGGAGCGATCTGATTGGACGGAGCTCGGCGTATTAATGCACATCTCAACTCCTTTGTTTCATTCAGCTCCTCCCATTCATCACGCCTCCTCCTCCTCCTCTTCCTCCTCCTCTCTGCATTTCTTTAACCTCCTGCTCTACATCTTCTCCACTTGTTTACCTCTTCTCCTGCTTCATCTTTCTGTTTACATCCCCTGCGTTTTCTTTTTTTCTACTTTTTCATTCATTTTTTTTTACACATTTGACATTCAGCAGCAGATTTGCTTTGACACGAGTCAGCAGAATGTAAGACCTTTAAAAACTAAACTGTCAACACTCTGAATCTGAGGGATAAATCAGAAAACACAATGTGATGTAGTCCCACGTGTTTCCATGGTAACGAGGACGACTAGTAGCTAATGTAGCATCGGGGTCACGGTCAGTCGAAGTGGTTTTACAAACACGACAGAACTTTCTTTAAAGTTCTTGAGGACGTTTAGTGTCTCGTCCAAAAGGCTTCTTGGGTTTCGAACCTCTCGGGGGGTCGTTGAGGTCACGTGTGATAGCCGCCCGGTCGTCACGTAGGTCGTGATGTGAAGTTACAATCATCTGTTAGTGAATTGTTGTTTTGCTGTAACCTGACTGCACCCTATGGTGCCTGTCAATCAAACAGACACGCCCCCAAAAACAGGTCTTCTTGAATCTTCTTTTCTAATGAATGAGGGATTATTTTCAGATGGACCTCCAGAAAACTAATAAGAAGGAGTGACTTTAGCTAACAACACCGAGATAACTGATGGACACATTTTATTCACTTTGGATTTGATGAGAGAAGTTGAATGGGAGTCTATGGAGCCGGAGGCTTTTTGGAGCCGACCTCTAGTGGCACTCGCTGGTATTGCAGCTTAAGACGCTTCTTGCATCGGGCCTAATTTTTCCGAGCCGGTAGACGTGTTTTTCTGACTACGTGCTACTTGACACCGTAACGTTGACTCCATGCTGTCATGCGTCTGCAGGATTTTGGCCACCGTCGGCGCCGACTTCGACCTGCGAACACTGAGGGCGGTGAGAGTCCTGCGGCCGCTCAAACTGGTCTCCGGCATCCCAAGTAAGTCCGTTTTAACACTTTCCTCTGTCACAACTACCGTTACCGAGAATAACAACAGGACAGGGTTAGCGTAGCTTAGCATAGTAGCATAGCATAGCCTTTGTTTGAGCCAACAATTTGTTATTTTTATGTTAAGTTTCTTTGCAAACATAAGACAGTCCTCTCTTTAGAGTCTGCATCGTGCTGACACAGCCAGGCTAGCTGTTTCCCTCCGCTTCCAGTCTTTATGCTAAGCTAAACTAACCACATCCTCCTTATTTTAATCTCAATCCTCTCCTCTTTCTCCCGAAGTAAATTTGCTTCGAAAGCTTTACAGAGATTACAAATGTTATGATGTTATTTATGTGCAAACAACATGATTACAACATGAGTCTCTCGTCGGCCTTTTTAAAAGCTCGTCTGTCTCTCTTGTGTCCCTGCAGGTCTTCAGGTGGTGCTGAAGTCCATCATGAAAGCCATGGTTCCTCTGCTGCAGATCGGCCTGCTGCTCTTCTTCGCCATCCTCATGTTCGCCATCATCGGCCTCGACTTCTACATGGGAAAGTTCCACCGCACCTGCTTCAGGACGGACACCGGTGAGAAGAAACACGCTTTTTAAAAAATCTCTTTATTCTCTGAGGAAACAGCCGGCGTGTTTTAAAACGAACCGCGTCGCGATATAAAAGCTGATCTTCGTCCTCCAGCTGTCAAATCAATCTCGTCGACGGGCGACTTATTACGTTTTCTGTGAAGCACTCGGCTGCCTGATTTTAAAAAGAAACCTCGGGTCCCGTCGCCGACAGATGTTGTGACTAATAAATAAGAGGCTGCCCCACTTCTGGGATGTCGTCCAATCAGCTGCGAGTTTCTCCGGTAGATGTTGATCTGTGGTGGAAAAAAAAAAAAAAGACGAGAAACACCACAGCCTTTTTTTTTTTTTTTACAGATAGATACAAGACGACTGGTGGAAAATCTTCATTGAAGTCTTTAGGAATAAATAAAACAACAAAATCAAACATAAATGAATAAATTGAATGTTAATGAACATAAACTGAAAGCAAAACTGAGACCAAAAATCTGTCAGACTTCCAGGAAAATCTGGAAGTGATCATGAGAAATTTAGGTTTTCCAAACATTTTTCAAAGACACAAGTTTTAAAGTTTTCATCCTTAAAAAGACAAAATGACAAAATGGGGATATTTTAGGAGAATGGATCTTTTTGACTGACAGGAAATGGATGAAATAAGTAACTTGCAGTGTTTTACCTTCAGCTTTTTGGGTGATTTAAGTGCACATAGTTGGTGGAGGTCCTCCTCCCCCAGGAAAATCTCAATTAAAGAAATATGCAATTTCAATTTATTTTTGACCTTTATTAGTAAAATATCTGTGAAAATTTATGGAAAATTGAGAAAGGGAAAAGTAATCTTCCCAAAACGACTCGGGTGCTGAGGGGAGTGTCAACCAGTGGTGACATCGTCGTTGGTTTGTGAACGTTATGAATCCTCCAGTTCAGATTCTGTCCGTCACCATCTTGCTAGTTCAGAGCGGTTTGGAGCAGGAAGTGACCATATTTGGACGAGCTGGGGGAGGAGCCAGCGGTGGAGCTGACATGATCTCATTGGAAACCTGACGATACTACGTCCCGCCCACCGATAGCTGTAACCTGACTGCACCACAGGCCTGTCAATCAAACAGACACGCCCCCAAAAACAGGTCTTCTTGAATCTTCTTTTCTAATGAATGAGGGATTATTTTCAGATGGACCTCCAGAAAACTAATAAGAAGGAGTGACTTTAGCTAACAACACCGAGATAACTGATGGACACATTTTATTCACTTTGGATTTGATGACAGAAGTTGAATGGGAGTCTATGGAGCCGGAGGCTTTTTGGAGCCGACCTCTAGTGGCACTCGCTGGTATTGCAGCTTTAAGGCGCTTCTTGCATCGGGCCTCACAGTTTATGGTCTAAGCTTTATAATTGTTGGGAAAACGCTGACTAACAACAGAAATAACTTCAGTAAAATTAAACGATTAAGAAACAGAATTTGGACGATAAACTTGGTGGTTTAAAGAAGGTGAATCTTTCATCTTCCGGTGCAGCATGAAGACCTGCAAAGAGGTCAAACGACACTCAACACTGACGGGGCAAAAGAACTCGAGGATGCTGTTCACGCAGACGTTCTGAATGCTTCATAACTACACGATAATCCAGGATGTCATGTTTAATGAAGGAGGCAGCATCAGTGGAAGGCGACTCATCGTCGTAGTGACTGATGCACTCTGTCAGATGTGCTGTTTATCCGTCTCTGTCGTGCGTATCACGGTACTTCAACCTATATTTTATGCATCACGATGGCGTTTTTTTTTTTTTTTTCTTGCGTCTTTTTACATAATAGATGGGGGATGGTCTAAAAATACCTCGGTGTGTTTTGTTGTCCATGTGACGGTATGTGTTTGACGTGTTTTTTTTGCGGTGTTGCAGGCGAGCAGGTGGCAGAGTTCCCGTGCGGCCTGGAGGCCCCGGCGAGGACCTGCGGCAACGGCACCGCCTGCACCGAGTTCTGGATCGGACCCAACTTCGGCATCACCAACTTCGACAACATCCTGTTCGCCGTCCTCACCGTCTTCCAGTGCATCACCATGGAGGGATGGGTGGACATCCTGTACAACGTGAGTCTAAATGCACCCAACCGTCCGTGAGTGGGCGGAGCTACCGGGTGGGTGTGGTTTTAGATCGTGAGTAGGGTGTACTTGAATCCCCGCCCACTTCTCTAATCAAAGAATTCCCCAAATGGCGTCCTGTCGCGACGTTACCTGCTGGTTCACAAACTGACACTTCGAAGCCTCCAGTTTGGCCGTTTCTTCAAATTCAAATCAAAACATTTTTGATCGCAACAATCACAAAAAAACACTCCAGTGGTGTAAATATTGCCAGAAAAAACTAATTTTTCCTCACAACACACATGTTCACTGAACGTGACGGAGAACTGTTGGTTTCTACTTATTTCTACGCAGCTAACTGTAATGTTATTTTGCAGAAAATATTCTAGACAAAGAAGCTCCTCCCGGCACCTCCTCGGGGGACGGAGGATTGGAGGGGCGAGAGGTGGGGGGGGGGGGGGGGGGGTGATTAGAGGAGAGCCTGCGGAGGATGACTCACACTCGGCTCCCATTAGAGGACCTCAGCAGTGAACCGCTCAGATGCAATAAGCCTGAAACAAATCTCGGCTCGCCCGCCATTTGCATGGAATTATTATATCATGGAGGGGAAAGGGGGGAGGGGGGGTAATTATGCAATAAGTTGAATTATTAAACAGCTGTAGTGGAGGGGGAAAAAAAATGTGTGTTTAGTTTGATCGAGAGAAACAGAGGCAGCAGAGAGACTAAAGAAATCAATAGTAGTTTGGTTGCTGAAGGGAAGAAATGTCTGAGGAGACGGAGGACGCTGCTTCCATGCGTCAATGTCACATCATTGTTTGTTCCAGGAGCACAAATTCACTCATATTATCATCCTTTCTAGCAGTTGACAAAAACAGGTGGTTTTAAATAATTCAAGCTTGATATTTTTTATCATAAAAATTTAGGTTTTCAAAAAAATATTGCTTAAAAAAAAAAGCTTAACTCAAGTTATCAAACAGCTAATTATGCTAAACAACCCTTCAGACGCCTCAGAAGGTTCCCAGTGGAACTCGGTGTTGACAGTCTGACTCTGGGGAACGAATTCACGGTTGCAAAACTCCCACCAACGTCAAAGAAAACCCAGAACATTTCACAAAAAAACCAGCTGAACTCAAGTTGACAAACAGCTGAAATACAGCTAATTTCACTAAAACTGTCTCAACTCAAGTTAACAAACACTTAACGCTTATAATTATAAAACTAAATATTATATGAGCACAACATTCACAGATTGAGGAGATCGAGATTGAACAACTGTTTTTTTTTTCTTCTTGTTTGACTTCCTGCTTATTGAGATTCTGCTGGTTCTTTAATGCCCATTAACACTCAAGATTTAAGAGCCGCCGTCGTCATTGGCGTGATGAATAATCCCCATTAGGCCGCGGTGTTGATCCAGAATTAGTCCGTGCGGTGCGTTAAAGGGTCGCGGGGGGTTACGATCGCTCCTCCATCCATCACCAGCTGTCTGCGACCGTTCTGGCCCCCGAATATGATCGCCGGACTCCCCGATTGAATTGTCGGGGGAGGAGTGACGGCTGTCTCATTTCCTGCCGCGGTGGGACGGCGCCGTGTCCTCTTCATCAGAGCGGCCATCCATCACGGAGACGTCGCGACTCTCCGACGGGGGACGGAGGGCAAAAAAAAAAAAAAAAGACTCGGGCCGTCAATTTCTCATTAGGAGACCTCCAAAACCTCTCGGCTATTAACTCTGGTTTCTGACAGCCGCTGTCAAGCTGCTCGTGTGTGTGTGTGTGTGTGTGTGTGTGTGTGTGTGTGTGTGTGTGTGTGTGTGTGTGTGTGTGTGTGTGTGTGAGAAATACTCTGAGATCAGAGACGACAGTAAAGATTCACGGTGAGAAAGAAAAAGAGGAAGTTCTCCTCCAAACGACATGAATCTTACATCACGACACCAGACGGCGACACCATCCCCGTCGTAAACCCTCCGATGTCGACGGCTTTTTTCTCGGGACCTCGAGCTTCACTACAAAAACACATCCGCGCTACACGAGGCTGATTTTCTGGAAACGCGACGGTTAAATATAAAGTTGGATTAATGGTCGACCATATTTATTGTAAGCAGAGTTCACAGAGCAGCAGCTAAATCAAACCGCATGACAGAAAAATATGCGTCCTCGTTTTTGCATCTTTTCCCTTCTCGTGCTCTTCCTGCTAATTCATGTGCATTCACAGCTTCGCATGCCAAACTCCACGCAAGCATTTTCACCCTCTAATTAAGCTGCAATAATACCTATATTGTGTAGAAGGAGCAATTATAGAGCTGCTTCATACAAAAAAAAAAAAAAACAATGGTAATGAGACGCTTCCTTTATGTGAGAAAACAATGAATATTGAAGTTGAACACGAGAGGACGCCGTCACAACGACTTTCAGACAATCCGCCGATTAATTGAACCTCCCGGAGTTATAATGCGAGCGTGAGCGGGCCCGCTACACAAACATTAATACGGCAGAAAGACCGCAGAGAAAACACGAACGTTCTTATGGCCTCACGCGACCTCGGAGAGGCGCTGAAGTTAGGAGAGGAACCCGTTAACGTCAGTTAAAGGTGTGGACGAACTCCATGAACCGACATCCCGCGCTAATGGGAGCTACTTCCTGTAGCCAACAATCGATGACGTCATTATGACCTCTCAAGAGATGAAGCCAGTAACGCTGTTTATCAGGGTTTGAGATATTTAAAACAGGAAGGATGGTTTCACACCTCCCCTTTTTGTTCTGGACTTTCTGACTCTGTTTGGTTTGAACCAAAGTTTTTGAGAGGGCGGTCCTGGTCCGGATCAGACCGAACCGCAGTGTGGACAACATGTTCTGCATAGTTCGGACTTTCTGACCATTTACAGGAAGTTGAGGCGGGCTGTTGTCACCCATTAAACCACAGAAGAAGAAAACCAGAAAAGAGAAGGAATCAAAAGTCAACAAAACATACTGCATTATGGGATACCTGTGTGGCCGGTATCCCTTCGTAGATCGGAGACAGAAACCAGCTTCACCAACACGTCAGTATTAACGGTTCCCTTCCTTCTTTCTTTGTCTCTTTGTGTTTCCAGGCCAACGACGCCTCAGGGAACACGTGGAACTGGCTGTACTTCATCCCCCTCATCATCATCGGCTCCTTCTTCATGCTCAACCTGGTGCTCGGCGTGCTGTCGGGGTGAGTACGAACCGAGAGGGAAGATGTTCCCGATTTCATCACAGCATCTGTGAATTTTTTTTTTTTTTAATCTGTGAACAAAATTAAATGATGAAATTTGAGAAGACTTTAGCTAACAACACCGAGATAACTGATGGACACATTTTATTCACTTTGGATTTGATGAGAGAAGTTGAATGGGAGTCTATGGAGCCGGAGGCTTTTTGGAGCCGACCTCTAGTGGCACTCGCTGGTATTGCAGCTGAAGACACTTCCGCTTTGACCTACATTTTTAAAATACGTTCACTTTTATATTCAGTCTGTGGTAGTAAGATGTTCTTCTTCTTTTGTTGTGTACAGTTGTTATGTGCACTACCGCCACCTTCTGGCGAAAAACACATTCCTAGCAGGTGCCGGTGAAAACGAGGGAAATAAGACAGACACATCAACTATTCGATTATTATTTTTTAATGACTTGTCTCTTTTACCGTTTAATCTGACCAGTTTTTATAACGTACAAGAAGAAGGTCTGAGAGCGATGCAGCTCTAATCAGCTCATGTTGTAACAGTCACGGTCAGACTGTGTTGGTGTTTGTGTTTTATTGCGTTCATAAGAATATCCTAAAAGTGGCCGTTCAAAGCACATTGATTCGATATTTCTTTATCCAAAACACAAATTAGAATACCGAATCCTGTAACTCAGATTAATCTCACATTTCGAGACGTTCCTTTCCTCCCGACTCTGCTCTTCTTCCCGCATTTACTAATTTAGCTGAATTCCACATCTGTTGGCGGCAACCAATATAATATTCATGAGGTTTTATTAAAACATAAATTCAGCTGATTATACTAGCCTGCCACACCATCCACGAGCAGACTTCACGGTGCGGCCGGCGCTCGGAGCCTTTTCACGGTGTAATTCTGCGGCTTATAAAGCAACACAAGCAGCAGACGCTGAGTTGCAAGTGTGTCATCACCATTAGAAAAGAGCATCGTGGGAGAGGGCCGTGCTTTTATTGCCTCTTTTTGCAATATTGCTTTTGTGGTTATTATCATCTTTCTTCGGCAACGGCAATCTCCCCGTCCGCTACTCACGAGCAACATCTCAACTACAGAATATTAAACAAGCACTTCACTACAATATTGATCAGTAATTGTTTCAACAGCTCCCAACCTTTGTTTTTTCCTTGAGAACTCCTCCAACTTCACACAGCTGAGCTTCACCCAAACCAGCTGAATCAGCTTCCTTCACGTGAACAATAAACTGATTCTCAACGCACACATTTTTGCATCACAACAGCTTAAATTCAACAGCATCTGCATGTTTTTTTTGTGTGAATTTCTTTAAATTTTGTAATTAAAGTGTCAAATAAATTGTTCAAATATAATATTTAATTGATAAAATCCAGTGTTTCCACTTTTGCTTTTAATTTGTAAAGTTGCGGCGTAGCTTTGATCTCACTCACTCAGTAACAGACACTCTTTGTAGCTCCGCCCCCCTGCTGTTTACATTCCAGCTGATAAATATTGTATTTATGTTATTTAGATAATTAAATGATCATGGAAATCTTATAAGTTTCTAATCGATCCATTGAATCAATGAAATGCTTCTACAGAGTCTAATAAAACTGATGACTTAAAATGTTAAAAACAACTTCAGATGATTTCTCACCGTTGATGAATCGTCTGGAGAAGATTTACGTCGTATTTAAACAGCAGGGAAGTCGTAGTTTTCTTTCAGCGGCGCTGCGAGGTGCATGTGATTCTCAGCGGGCGGGCAGAACTCGGCAGGATACCCGTCATGTTTTAAAGGTAATGAACCACTGGACATAAAAACAATCAGCTTCAGTCTCATATTCAACGCTGCGTTGTGATTGGTTGAGGGAGGAAGTAGGCGCGCTCGTTTCGATGTAGCTGAATGAAAATGCGGCAGAATCGTTGTCATTTCGAGATTGTGATTTTTATTACGATTAATTGTTGAGCCCTGGTCGATATATGAAATAAGTGTTTCTGGTGTGGGTTGTGTGAGGATTTCTTCCAAGAAAGACATGTTGTGAAGAGTGTTTACTCCTCAGGCTCTCAGATGACTCCGTCGTTCCTCCTTCAAAGACTTTAACCAGCCGCTCCGAACCCCGAACACACAATCTGGACTTCAGGCCATTTTCTAAAAAAGCTTAAATTCATCGCCTCATTTGAGTTTTGGAGCTTTGAGGCATCACAAGATGATTATTTCTGTATTTTCTGCTTCTGTCTGAGCTCATTCAGACGGACGGACGGACACGGAGTTGCGTTCATGTTCTCTGCTGTTGTTTAACGTTCAGGTCGTTAACTTCTTTGTTCTCGCCGATAAGGTAGCGTTTCTCCCCGCCGGTGTCAAATCTTATTTCCTCCCCGGCTTCTTTTTGAAATAAAGGTGGGAGCCCGACTGTCCCTCAAAGGCTTAAGCTAATTTGTAAAACATATTTTTTTGGTTCTTTTTTAAATTGCCGCAGTTACTCACAGAACAAAATAATGAGTCTCAACTTTTTTTCTTGTTTACGTAATTTTTGACGTCAATTAGTCGGCCGCCGTCGGGACAGAAGTTTGATGACTACAGCGAACAAATTGCAAAGTCGGCCCAGCAGAGCCGTTAGTGTGTTGTTTCACCTCGCAGACATTTTTATGACCCTCATTTTCATCATCGTTTTTTTTCTCTATTAACTTTATTAATTCTGGCATCGAAGCTAAAACTGCTCTCTGCTTCCAACAAGATCAAAAAGTGACTCAGAATAAGACTGAGACGGCAGCTCAGTCCACATTATTCAATCACAGGATCCTCAAATTCCTTTTCCTTTTTAAATAAATATAATAATATCAATAATATTTTTGACAACATTTGGATAAAATGACCGAACTGTCATTTCTGACTAAATACTGAAAACAATAATTTAAGGAAGTGAAACTGTCAGAACTAGTTTGAGTTTAAATGGGTGATTGTGGTCAAACATTAAAATTTGAATGTTTTTCAGTTTTATGGATGATTAATTATTTATTTTTGTCGCTTCTGCCCAAACTCATGACAACATTTTCCGTTGTTTGACCAACAGCATAGAAAATATGAGCATTTTTTGTGGTAAAATCAAATTTACACGTGATACCTTTGACATCAAGCGATTGTTTTATTTTGAACCTTTTTATATCTGTGTGTTTTGTCTTTAATTTCCTGTCACGGTCTGTTGTTTGCATCGTTTGATTTTGCCCACACATGCGGCCACGTACTGTACGTCCACGCTGTGTAAGCAGACAGAAGGAGGGCACGTAGCCTTTAGCCTCCGTCGTTACCGTGTCGTCCCTGTTTCCTGCTGCCGCCACAGAAGTTGTCAGACGGCTTTACGGTTACCGGGGAGGTGGAAGGTCACTGATGCTGTCTGGCAGGGCCGCGGGGGCGCCGTGTCATTGTCTAAAAGGGCACGATCGGGGCTTCAGAGGAGGCAGGGGAGCGGATACATGCGGGGTTGAGAGGCTGCGGACCCCCCCGGAGGGGTGGGGGTGGGGGGAGGGGGGGGGGCACTCGCTCAGCTTTTATCCCATCAGCGTGGACCGGCTGGGATGAGATGTGGCTGTGACCAAAGTTGAACTGTTCTGGAAAGTCCTCTCACACGTAACCAGTTCATTTAACTTCGACTTTACATTTACAATCCCGTTTCCTCAAAACGTTGCGACGCTGTGTTAAATGTCAATAAAAAACAAATTGCAATGATTTTCAAATCACGTAAAACCCATGTTTAATTAAAAATAGACCAAAGACAACGTATCAAATGTTGAAACTGAGAAATTTGTATTGTTTTATGAAAAATAGATGCTTATTTTGAATTTGGTGGCAGCGATACATCTCAAAAGAGTTGTGACAGGATCATGTTCACCACGGAGCTGTATCACCTCTTCTTTTAACAACACTCTGTAAATGTTTGAGAGCTGAGGAGCTCCCCATGCTACCCATGCCATGCTTTAGAACTGAGCTGATAACAAGCTGGATGGTCCCTCTCCTCTTTAACCTGGAGGATGCAGCGTCCATGATTTCCAAACAGAATCTCAGATTGTGATCCATCAGACCTCAGGACAGTTGTCCACTTCACCTCAGTCCATCTTCAATGACCTCGGTCCAGAGAAGGCGGCGGTGTTTCTGGATCATGTTTCTGTCTGGTTTCTTCTTTGGAGAGTTTTAACATCATTTGTGGACGCAGCAATGAACTGTGTTCACAGACGATGGTTTTCACAAGTGTTCCTGAGCCCATGCGGTGATTTCCACTCCAGAATTAATAATGATATTATGAAATACAAAGTCAGGAAATCTTTTCCACAAGTAATTATGGTGTCATCCTTGGGGGGCGTGTCTGTTTGATTTACATGCTTGTGGTGCTGTCAGGTTTCCACCGTAGGTGGGCGGAGCTTAGTGTCCTCCGGTTCCCGATTAGATCCAGTCAGATCCGCCACTAGCTCGTCCACAGGTGGCGTCACGGTTGGTCGCCGCTTGGTCTGAACACAGCTTCGATGAAACAATACAAATCAGGGGAGTCTGACCTTTTGTGCAAAAGGACGATCGATGCCACCGATCTGCTGCCGTTTGATTGATGACGCAGAAACGGATCAGAATCTGGAATATTTCCTTTTTATTTTATTTTTAAGAACCCCGAGCTTCATGTTTATTTCCAGTTTTACACAAAAAAACATTTTCTCTCAGACTTGTCTACGACATTTTTACGTAACACCTGTACATCCTACGTCGTGGGAGAAGAAAGAGCCGAGCGGAGCTCAGCAGAAGAGCAGCAGCGTCTTGAGGAGAATCGGAGCGAGCTTCTCCACATCTGCACGTTTTAATTGGTTTCCTGCCGGAGAAATAATAAGTGCAGCTCGTAGTCGCCTCGTTCAGTCGCACTGTTTCTGTTTGTGCTCATAGAGACATATGCATCACACACACTGTAAACTCTGGCAGCCAACACACACACACACACACACACACACACACACACACACACACACACACACACACACACACACACACACATCACGGAGAGAGAGAAGTGTGGCCACAAAATTCTATTTAGACACACAAACACACACACACACCCTCAGGAAGGAAGGCAGACAGCCACTGCAATGCAGGATGGAGCCCCCCCACCCCCCACCCTCCCTCCTACCCCCACCCCCCCACCCAGCCCCCTCCGCTGTGTGGGAGACACACCAATCACAGAGCGGTGAGGGCGGACTGGAGATCCCTCGCTCTGTTATTTCAGTAGTCCGTCTCTCCGTCTTCCTTTATAGCGCTCTCCGTCTTCCTCCGCCTCTTCGTCCTCTCCGTCTTCCTCCGCCTCTTCGTCCTCTCTGTCTTCCTCCGCCTCTTTGTCCTCTCCCTCTCCTCTCCGTCTTCCTCTGCCTCTTCGTCCTCTCCGTCTCCTCTCCTCAGCCTCGTCTCCTGCATATCTCATTTCCCACTCAGCTCCTTTTTAAATTGCCGTGACATAACCCCGGCCCGTTACTCCGGCACGGCAACGCAGCGTACTGTTTGTTAGCGGCTGCAACAAATGAGAGAAAAAAAAATGCTGCAGAAATATCACAAAGAAACGTCTTAGTAGCCGTAATGAGGATCATAATAAATGAGTTTCATTCAATTAATCATTTTCCTGCGCGACTGACGTGCTTCATTTCTCTCTTTGTACTCTGTCAGGTGGCCTTTGTTGTTTTTGTCACTAAGAGCGATGAGAGTTATAAAAGGGGAGAATATTAACAACATTGGAGCAGCAGCAGCGTACACCGATACCGACACCGATACCGACACCGATACCGACACCGATATCAGATGTCCGTCTGGTTTATTACATTCTCACACTTTTGTCCATTTCTGTTGGTAACGATGACAAAAGTCTGGAACTTAATAAAACACATGCAAACCAATCATGTAGACAGCACATTTATTTAAAGTGATTTATTGCTTTTACATTTTACAGATAAAGTTAAATGTAAAAGAAACGCAAACATTTTTGTCTTATGAACAACCTGAGAAAGACAAAAAAAAAGAGAATAAAAAAATTTGAAACGAAAAGACTTGATTTATATTTTATAAAGCACCTTTCGTACAGTGAAAGTAATAGCACACACAAAAAATAGACCATCAAACAAACAAACAGAACAATAAATCTTTTAACAAATAAAAAAAAGCAAATTAAAGAAAATGCAGGACTCAAAATAACAAGAATAAAACAACTTTGACAACAATTGAAAATCAATCAAATAAATTCAGTGAAATAGAATAAACAACAAACGGGACTCCAAATTAAACTGATACGTTTTCCATTATAATGTCCAGTTTCCAACATTTTCAAATGCATCCCATAGTGAGCAGGTAGGACAGGTGACGTGAACCAATCAGGAGCCTCGATGCAGCTTTCTGAACCAACTGGAACACAGAATATCTGACCCACGATAACAGCACGAGGGACCTTCTCAGGGTCTTTAAAAGACAGGAAGGGCTACAAGTGTGATGTTTCCATGTTGTTGCCATGGTGACTAATGATGTCACGGAAGTCTGCTCATCGTCAGCGGTGTTGAAGAATGAGAGTTTTCTGTTTAGTTTGTTTTAACGTTTCTCGACGATGTGCGCTTTGAGTGACATCGTAACCTCGAGTCCACGTCGGGTCGTATCGAAGGCCGGCGTTCAGAGAGAGAGATGGGAGGGCGGGGCTCAGAGATGGGGGCGGGGCTCAGAGAGAGAGAGGGGGGGCGGGGCTCAGAGAGAGAGGGGGGGCGGGGCTTGTTTCACAGTTCAGATCTCCCACAGTGGGACGAGTCTGACTGTCTCACCTGCTTGGAGGCCGGCCGGCTGGATACCTGTCGGCACTGGAGGGCTCCCGGGTGTGTGTTGGCCTGTCAGAGCTAATAAACATCATCTGTGTGTGTGTGTGTGTGTGTGCTTGGTTCCTACAGGGAGTTTGCGAAGGAGAGAGAGCGTGTGGAGAAGAGGCAGGAGTTCCTGAAGCTCCGCAGACAGCAGCAGATAGAAAGAGAGCTGACAGGCTACCTGGAGTGGATCTGCAAAGCAGGTCACACACACACACACACACACACACACACACACACACACACACACACACACAACACACACAACACACACACACACACACACACACACACACACACACACACACACACACACACACACACACAACACACACACACACACACACACTTTGGGTTTTTTAAATGAAAACTTTTACTGGTGTCCGACCTTCTGTGTTTTTATCATCTGTGTTGCAGAGGAGGTGATGCTGGCCGAGGAAGACAAGAACGCGGAGGAGAAGTCTCTGGACGGCGCCTGGTACAAGAGGAAGCACACCAACTCCGGTGAGGAGGACGGCCGTCTGCAGCCGCCGGTCGGAAAAGATTGAAAAAAACAAGCTGAGTCAGAGATGCTCAAAATACAGAGATAAAACACGGAGGACTCAGATTGTTCTGTTTTAGCTGATATCAGCAGGTCGGTGGAGGTCCGTTCGCTCCTCCTTCCCGTGTGGAGCCTCTTGTTTACAGCAGCTGCTGCTCTTCATCTTCCTCTTTTTACTGCTGCATCACTACCTGTGTTCTGCGCTACGTCGCAGCCACCAGCTGTCTTCCTGCACTCAGAGCAGCTTTGTGACCAGCAACAGGCTGAGGTCATGCGGACGGGGCAGGAAGCTCACTGATTGGACGGTTTTGCAGGTGTCGTCCTGCATCGTCAGCACTATGTGAAACACAAAACACCACATTTATCACCACGTGGGTCAATAAGTTCAAAACTGCTCCTGTTGCGTGCGAACGATGCGCAGCAGGAAGATATAACCCTAATGAGGAAGTGTGTGTGTGTGGAGGGGGGAGGAGGGGGAGAGAGCTACGATTGTGTTGTTTTCAACGCGCTTTGAGCGGGCGTGTTGTCGTGTTGGAGAACCCTGTTGCCACGGCGCCACAGTTCAGGTGGTTTTACAGCGAATGTTTTTCCGCTGAAGGTTCCCAGTGGAACTCAGTGTTGACAGTCTGACTCTGGGGGACGAATTCACGGTTGCACAACTCCCGCCAACGTCAAAGAAAAAACCCACCTGGTGTCTCCTCACCTGACGCTCCTTCTTCTTCTTCGGTCTCGGACGGTGAAGCTCCGCCCCCTCTTGAAACGTTGAACGTCACTCAGAACACCTCGCCCGGCTCGTCGTAGTTAGACTTTCTGAAGTGGAAATCACCGCATGGGCTCAGGAACACTCGACTGTAAGCAGGCGTGTTCAAGATTTCCTGTTTCTAAAATCTGATGTTTCTCTGCTCCAGTTTCAGTTCTGCAGTGAAATCACGTTAACGTGAGGAACTCAGCGATGACGATTATCAAGCGACAAAATTTCGAACACGTCGTTCGCGCGCAACAGAAGCAGTTTCTGAACTTACTGATCAATAACAGAGGAGGGAGGCTATCATCTAACAAATAGCATGTCAATATATGTAGAGCTCAGTATGTGGCTGATACTGATTATCTCCCCCCTGAAGAAGGTGTGTGTGTGTGTGTGTGTGTGTGTGTGTGTGTGTGTGTGTGTGTGTGTGTGTGTGTGTGTGTGTGTGTGTGTGTGTGTCCTTATCGAGGCCCCCCCGGCTCTGCTCTGCAGCCTCACCCAGGGTTACAGTCACAGTGATTAAGGGCGGAGGGGTAATGAGATTAGAGTGAGGCGGAGAGCGGGAGGTTCACGGGAGTTCAGAGGCAGCGTGGGAGTTCGAGCGGCTCCTCTCTCCCTCTCTTCCTCCTCCTCCTCTTCATCTCTCCGTCGTTCTCCCCGAGTCTGTTTTTTTATTTTAAAACGGCTCAAACTAAACTGGCGGTGAAGTTTTAAAAATTGCCGACTGTGAGAGGAAAGAGGAAACTGGAGATTCGGCCGCAGGAAAGATGTTTTTATTCAGATAGTTTATGTATCTGGAGCACATAAACCGGCTGAATTCACTGCTTCATAATACGTCTGAATCACAGCTGTTTTTACGTTATGTTTTGTGTAGAGAACCAGAAACAATGAATACGTTGATACCGGATGATTGACAGCATGTAAAAAGCAGGAACGAAAGTTTGTGACACAACAAACACTTACGTTTACGACTGATTGTTTTCAGCCCTCGTCATGTCGGCGGTGCTGAAGAGGACCAAGAAGAGTAAGAATGACCTCATCAACGCCGAGGAGGGAGATGACCACTTCACGGACATCTCGTCTGTCGGTGAGACGCGTTTCGCTCAGTAAAATTAGCAGAATTTGAAATATATCAGCTGCTTCAAAATGCAACTTCAAATCCAATTATATCCAGTTTTCTAGTCATTTGTAAAGAAAAGTGAAGATTCCTCGTTTATCTTAATTCAAAAATTCAAGAAAGCCTCAAATCATATTAACCTGCGCGTGAGTTGTGGACAGAAAAATCAACTAGAAACTGAATCTGAATTTGTAACGTTTAATTTTGAATGCTTGCTTTTTTAAATAATTTAACACTCGGTTTTAAGTTTATTGAAATTCAGTTTCAAACTCATAAACTGTATTTCAAATTATGATCTTTATTTTTCAATGAAATTTAAATTAAATGCCACAAATTAAAATGATGTCATTCAAAATCAGTTTTTTAGGGCAATTATTCAAGTCGAGTGGTTCAAATATAAATTATTAAAATTCAGTTTTGTAGTGACACATATTTCTATATTTCATCAGTTGTGTGCGCTGTATTTTTAACTTGTAGGATGGATGGATGATGGATGGATGGATGGATGGATGGATGATGGCTGGATGATGGATGATGGATGGATGATGGCTGGATGATGGATGATGGATGGATGATGGATGGATGATGAATGATTGATGGATGGATGATGGATGGATGATGGAGGGATGATGAATGATGGATGGATGATGGATGGATGATGGATGGATGATGAATGATTGATGGATGGATGATGGATGGATGATGGAGGGATGATGAATGATGATGGATGATGGATGGATGATGGAGGGATGATGAATGATGATGGATGATGGATGGATGATGGAGGGATGATGAATGATGGATGGATGATGGATGGATGATGGATGGATGATGAATGATTGATGAATGGATGATGGATGGATGGATGATGGATGGATGATGAATGATTGATGGATGGATGGATGATGGATGGATGATGGATAGATGATGAATGATTGATGGATGGATGATGGATGGATGGATGGATGATGGAGGGATGATGGATGGATGATGGAGGGATGATGGATGGATGGATGATGGATGGATGATGGAGGGATGATGGATGGATGATGGATGGATGATGGATGGTTGATGGATGGATGATGATGGATGATGGATGGATGATGGAGGGATGATGGATGATGGAGGGATGATAGATGGATGATGAATGATGGATGGATGGATGGATGGATGATGAATGATGGATGGATGGATGAATGATGAATGGATGGATGGATGATGGAGGGATGATGGATGGATGGATGATGGATGGATGATGGATGGATGGATGATGGAGGGATGATAGATGGATGGATGATGGAGGGATGATGGATGGATGGATGATGGATAGATGATGGAGGGATGATGGATGGATGGATGGATGGATGGATGGATGGATGGAGGGATGATGGATGGATGGATGGATGGATGGATGGATGGATGGATGGATGGAGGGATGATGGATGTATGGATGGATGGATGGATGGATGGATGGATGGATGATGGATGGATGGATGGATGGATGGATGGATGGATGATGGATGGATGGATGGATGGATGGATGGATGGATGGATGGATGATGGATGGATGGATGGATGGATGGATGGATGGATGATGGATGGATGGATGGATGGATGGATGGATGGATGGATGGATGATGGATGGATGGATGGATGGATGGATGGATGGATGGATGGATGATGGATGATGGATGGATGGATGGATGGATGGATGGATGATGGATGGATGGATGGATGGATGGATGGATGGATGGATGGATGGATGATGGATGGATGGATGGATGGATGGATGGATGGATGGATGAGTATCTGTGTGGACCAGTGATCCTGGAGTGAGTCAGAGGTTCTGTATTAAAATAGATCAGGAGATGATGAGTCGCGTCTTCCTGCACTTCTAATGAAATTCTAATGGAACCATTTTTCTCCGTCTCTTTTGTGTCCAGTCCCACTTGACATTTGGGTTTAATTTAAGTTACAGAGGGGTTTAATATAGTCTGGACTAAATGGGGTGGGGGGGTGGAGCTTGGGGTGGGGGATAGATGGGGGGGGGACAGCCGAGGGCTTCGCTTTGGTTCCATCACAGTTAACGCTCGTCAGGACATGAAAAAGCTTCTGCTGAGACGTTAATTATGTTCCAGTTCTGTGGTTCTTCCACCGCTGGTCCTCCGGGTCGGTGGAAGTCACCTCTCTAGAGTAAAGCCCCCCACCCTCACCCCACCCCTCCCCTCACCCCCTTGTTCCAGACTCAGCAGCTTTACCGCCGTGTTGTGTGTTTGGTCCCAACTAGCCCCCCCGGGGTCGCCGTTCGCCCGGGCCAGCATCAAGAACGAGAACTCGTCCTACTTCCGGAGGAAAGAGAAGAGGATCCGCTTCACCATCCGCCGCCTGGTGAAGTCTCAGAGCTTCTACTGGACCGTGTTGTGTCTGGTCGGCCTCAACACGCTGTGCGTGGCCATCGTCCACTACGACCAGCCCGAGTGGCTCACCTACGCTCTGTGTGAGTACCGGCTGGCCTCCGCTTAATGAGGCTCATTATGGCTGTTTTACCGTGTGTCCAATTATCTCCAGCAGAACGTCGGCTCTAGACCTTTTTGATGCAGAATAATTGCCGTGAATATTGCTTGAATTTGTGTTAATTATTGTGACTAATTGGTTTTTCTGTGCACCTGCTTTCTTTGTACGTGCGTTGCTAATTCCTGCTAATTGTCTGCTCTGATCAAATAGATTTAAACCGCCGTGTTGTCGTGTCATTTCATAAACACACGTGAGCGAACGGACGTCTCACCGGCAGCTCTTCCCTCAAACAACGGCCTCGTTGTGTTTGCCGTGGCTGCAGCTGAACAGGCAGCAGCTCCAGAGACCGTTTTAACCCTCCGACGTCCATCTGTGTGGTTTTTCTTTGTTTTTGTTTCCTCCTGTTCAGACCTGGCTGAGTTTGTGTTCCTGGGCCTCTTCCTGGCTGAGATGTCCATGAAGATGTACGGCCTCGGACCCCAGAACTACTTCCACTCCTCCTTCAACTGTTTTGACTTCGGGGTGAGTTTGTGACACGATTCGGGGGGCCGGCGACGCGTTGGTGTCGCCCCACCTCCCCCCCGCTGGATTTACCCGACTCTTTCCGCAGGTGATCATCGGCAGCATCTTCGAGGTGATCTGGGCCGCCATCAAACCCGGCGCCTCGTTCGGGATCAGCGTCCTGCGAGCGCTGAGGCTGCTCAGGATCTTCAAAGTCACCAAGTGAGTCGTCGGGAGCGTGTGCGTCTACGTGCTGGTCAGAACATACATGTAGCGTGTGTTCATACGTGTGTGTTGTGTGCAGGTACTGGAACTCTCTGAGAAACCTGGTGGTCTCCCTGCTCAACTCCATGAAGTCCATCATCAGCCTGCTCTTCCTGCTCTTCCTCTTCATCGTGGTCTTCGCTCTGCTGGGCATGCAGCTGTTCGGTGGCCAGTGAGTTATTTGTTCTCCAGACAGTTTGTTAATATTAAACGTGTCGCATGTTCAAATGGCACCAAATTGGACGACGCGCGGCGTCGGGTCGCCGACAATACGCTCACCAAGTTTGAAGCAGATGGGACGAACGGTTGTCGAGATATGCGAGGGACAAACAAACAAGCACACGAACAAACAAACGGATGATAAAACAAGAAAAAGAAGGAAGAGGATGAATTTAACGTGTCGTTCGGTCTTGTCACGTTTTTCTTCAGTCGTTGCTTTTCCAATTACTACAAACAGGAAGTTGCCAGTAGATAAGAAATCCAGGCCTTCAGAAAACTCGCCCAAAGTAAGCTATGCTCATTGTCACCATGGCAACACGAAATTTCTTGTTTAAATCACCACCACCACACGTATGATGGAAATTGTGGTAACAAAGATTTTTTTTTTAAAACAGCATTGACAGAATCAATGAATAGCAGATCTATTTCTGGACTATATTTAAGCCTCGTTGACGTTGACATGTTTATTCATTCGTGTACAGATGTTCACCGCGTCTTGAAAACCTGTGAACACGCTGGAATAAAAATAAAAATAAAAACTGTTGTCTGAACGTGTGAAGAACCTGGAAAAAAAACAAAGAACTCCGACAGTTGGAAGGAAAAACTCCCTTTTAACAGAAAGAAAACCTCGTGGAGTTGAAATGAAAATGATGATGATGTTTAGTGAACGTTGAGAAAGTCTTCCTGATTGGTTAGATCTCGGGGAGACGTACAGCTACCAAATGGAGAAGGCCGTTCCCACCTCCTCCATGTGCATCCCTTACATTGGGGGGGGGGGGGGGGGGGGGGGGATGATTAGGTTCCAGTAGACAGACGGGAGAATTAAATGTCAATAATAAAATGTCAGTATCAGCGCGACTCTTCCGTTTCCAGAAGAAATAAACATGTTTTTTTGTATTTTTTTAGGTTTAATTTCGAAGACGAAACGCCGACGACCAACTTCGACACGTTCCCGGCGGCCATCCTCACCGTGTTCCAGGTAAAGGTCAACTCCGTACTGTTTAAAAAAAAATAAATGTTTCCCTCCTCCTCCTCCTCCTCCTCCTCCTCCTCCTCCTCCTCCTCCGCTCCTACGTCTAAACTCGGTCCCCCCCTCCCCCCCCCCTCTCCCACAGATCCTCACCGGGGAGGACTGGAACGCCGTCATGTACCACGGCATCGAGTCGCAGGGCGGTGTGCGGGGGGGGATGTTCTCCTCCATCTATTTCATCGTCCTCACCCTCTTCGGAAACTGTATCCTGCCTCATTGACCCCCCCCCCCCCTCCCTCCAGAACAGCTAAATATTGATTGGGTGTTTTTTTTTTTTTTTTTTTATCATCAATCCCTTGATCTTTTCCTGACACCACCAATAACCAGACACGCTCCTCAACGTGTTCTTGGCCATCGCTGTCGATAACCTCGCGAACGCCCAGGAGCTCACCAAGGTACAGTATTTATTTTTACAGCTTTAGGAGGCACCCCCCCCCCCCCCCCTCCTCCTCCCCCGACAGCATCCATCACTTGGAGACGAATCCCCCTTGGCCTCTTTTTATCCCCTCGCTCTTTATAACGCAGTGAATATTGACAGGATACGAGGGCGACTTGGTTTATTGGCTTCATAATACTGTCCCCCACATTATGAAGTGGAAGCTGTTGGTTCCTCACCACAGAAGAACTTATCTGAACCCCTTTAAACAGGCCGGTGAGGGTTAATTCTGCAGGCAGCGACCGGTTCTGAATTCAATCTCACAAACTAAACATGATTTTAAAACACAAAAGGCTAAAAAATTCAAACAATGTAAAATCATTTGAAGATCGTAACGATAGTTTCTCGCTTTGTGTTCAGAACCAGAAGTTTCCAATCGACTGTTTTCAGTGTAAAAAAGTCCAACAAACAAAAACTCTTCTGAGCTTTTTAGTCATAGTTCAAACAAATGATCGCCACCAGGTGCTTCTTCATAAAAATGAAAGGAAATCAATAAAATGATATTATGGCCTCGTAAAATAACGAGAAAGTCTCACGTAGTAACCTTGAAGGAGGCTTTTATTGTGAAGAGTCTGCGGCAGGAAATGTTTAGTTTCAGCTCAACGGGGATCCCAAACAGGAAATAGTAAACGAAAATAAAGAGAAAGCGTTCATGGACTTATCGCTGTGGAAATGGACATCGTACTAAACTTTATGAGGAAGCAGAGAGTTAAAATGATAAAATAAAAGCCCGTCTCTGAACATGCAGAAAGCCTATTAAAAGAAATAAAGCTGCAGAACCGAAAGGCCGTCGCTGTGTGTATGTTTGTCTGCATGGATGTTTCTGTGCACACGCTGTCCAGGATGAAGAGGAGCAAGAGGAGGCCATCAACAAGAAGCTCGCTCTCCAGAAGGCCAAGGAGGTAAAGGAGGTCAGCCCCATGTCGGCCGCTAACATTTCCATCACCGCGTAAGTCGGCTTTCTATTCATCTTCTTCCCGGGTTTTTGTGAAAATTATTTTTGATGTAATTACTGTAAAAAGACACGCAGGACCTCTGCAGCATCGTTTAATGCCCTGATTAGATTTACTTTTTGCATGAAGCACGAACTTTTTCTAATTCAGAGGAGCTACAGCTCGGCATATTTAGATACACACTATATTGACTTTTTTGCGTGTGCACATCATCGACAACCACGAACTTGAGCAACAGTCGGATGGACGGAAGTTAATGTTAAGTTGTAACATTTGTGCATTAAAAAAGTTTCATTTCACATGTTTATTAATCAAGAAACTGAGATTTAAAACGGTGTTTTTTTTTTTCTTCTTTCGAATGTTTGTGATCAGCTGAAAATGTCCAGAACTTTTTTTTTTTTTTCCTGGTTCAGTCTTTTGTGTTTTCTGATCCTCTGGACACATACACACACATACACACACACACACACACACACACACACATACACACACACACACACACACATACACACACACACACACACACACACACACACATACACACACACACACACACACACATACACACACACACACACACATACACACACATACACACACACACACACACACACACATACACACACACACACACACACACACACACACACACACATACACACACACACACACACACACATACACACACACACACACACACATACACACACATACACACACACACACACACACACACATACACACACACACATACACACACACACACACACACACATACACACACACACACACACACACACACACACACACACACACACATACACACACATACACACACACACACACACACACACATACACACACACACACACACACACACCTACACACCTACACACACACACACCTACACACACACACACACACACACACACACACACACACACACACACACACACACACACAGACACACACACACACACACAGAGGAGACTGTGACTGTTTCTCTGACTTCATCCTATATGATGTCTCCCCTCCTCCCCTCCCCCTCCCCCCTCCTCCCCCATTTTTTGTTTTGTGCATGTGCAGTTTTCTAACACGCAGTCGAGGTAACGCGCACTCTAGCAGCTCATCCATCTGCAGCGTTAACTCACTGTGAGTTATTACTTCTCCGTTACAACTTTTCAACTCCTCCCCCTCCCCCCCTCTCCGCCATCACCCCCTCCCCCCTGATGCTGTGAACTCTGACCTCCTCCGTTGTTCATCCCCTCCCGTCATCCTGTCGTGTGAATTGTCCAAAAACAACATGGCAGCTCCTCCGTGTCGTTTTTCGGTATTAACATCTGTGTTGTGCCCCCCCCTCCCCCTCACACACCTGTTGATTGATGAGTGTCTGTGTTGGTGATCGTTATGTTTCACTGACCTCTCTGTCTGCGACCCGTAGGTCTCAAGATATCGTTGTTTTATTCTCGTGCATGTGTGCATCTTGTATATGTGCAGCTCATTTTGTAAATTGCGAAGATGTTTTGTGTTTTTTTTGCCGCCGTGTCGACGTCGACCTTCGCAGATGAAGAACATGGCGGCCGTTAGTTCCCTGAAACTGTCACCGGAAACAACCGGGAACATTTGAAAGCATCGTATTATAGCTTAAATTATTTTAACTGAGATGGCATGAGATAGCATTTCTTATGATTTAATTAATTTGTGCACACTTGATAAGTTTTTATATAAAGAGACATGACAGGATTTCTCCTCTGAGCTCAAAGTGCACTTCACCCGCTTCAAGCGTCAGTCCAACGAGATAAAGTCGATAGCATCCTCAAACTTAGCATATCGCTAACGATACAAACCAAAAGCTCTTGATATCGTTAATTGCACTTTTAATAACAATAATCTTTTGCATCCCTGACATCACAGCTGTTCTTAGTTCAAAACATTTTAACCTAAATCTATCAGCCAGTCTGACTAATTGATGACATGTTTGTATCATTAGCCCCGCCTCCAAAACAGTGAGATATATTTATTTTCCTGCTTCCTTTTAGCAAAAAACTATTTCTTTTGGCTTTTTGTGTCATTTTTACATCTCGGCTGTCCGTGTTTTCTCCCCGTGTTGGTTTTTCTGAAGCTTATTTCGCCTCCTTTGTGCTTTTTTGTGTGTCTGTAACCTTGTTTCTGTCCCTCTGAAGTTCCTTCTCTCCCTGTTTGTTTCGATGTGGCTCCCTTCTATGTGTCTGTAGGAGTTATGTCTGCACTCCAGTCCATCAGTACCTGAGGTAAAAACCCAGCCGCCTGCTGGCGAGCTGATCAATAATGCCATAAAAAAAAGAAAAACATACATAAATCAATCATGTTGTCATTATTTACATTCTTGAAAAGCAAGACCTCATAATTCTCGTCATGCACACGCTCCATCCGGTTCCATGTCGTCCATCCAGCTGTTAGCAGGAGCTCGAAGGAAGGACGACGGAGCGTTAAGAACACGGGACGAAGTTATCGTCTCGCAGATTTGTAAAAATCAGATGACGGAAAACGTGCATGCGTTCAGCCATTTCAAAAGAGCCACGCACAGACGTGTCAGAGCATGGTGGGGGTGGAGCCACGCTTGGCCTTCGTTCAGGATGAGCAGTGAACGAGGTGCGATCGTAAAGTAACCGGGCGACGGTTCCTGTTGAACGCAGCGCAGCGAAGCACCCGGAGCAGCAGGAAGCAACGACCTTCACCAGGAAGTAGTCAGAGTGTCGTCTCCTGATCGACATCAGCACACGTTAACGTGACCGCTGGTGACGTGAAACGTTTGTGATTTCAACTGGAGCAGAGAAACATCCGATTTTTGGGGTCAAATTTGTTTGGACAGTGAAGCTCCGCCCCCTCTTGAAACGTTGAACGTCACTCAGAACAACTCGCCCGGCTCGTTCCTTCATCGCCGTTAGACTTTCCGAAGCATTTCGAGTTTCTCTGTTGACCATCTCCAGAGATTTGACTCAGTGGAAATCACTGCATGGGCTCAGGAACACTTTGGGCTGTAAGCATGCGTGTTGAAGATTTCCTGTTTCCAAAAGGTCAGCGGTGAAATCACAAATGTTTCATGTTACCAGCGGTCACGTTAACGTGTTGAACTCAGTGATGACGTCGATCAAGACACGACACTCTCAATACTTCCTGCTGCATTCAGGAACAGTCTGAACTTTATGATCGCCCCTCGTACTGCGATTAAATGGAACTAGTAATGTCTGAAAGCTCCATTGCACCTCGGTCATACTGCAAATCACTCAGCATGTCGGGACTGTGTGTGTCATCACGAGACGTAAAAGGAAATATACGTCTGGGTTTATGTGCCGTGAAGCATAAACTACATATTGAATGTCTGTGTTTTTTATTGGAAATGATAAACTGTTGAGACGTGAAAGCAGAAGGTTGAGTTGATAGTTCACTCGGTGTTTGATGTCGTGCCGTCGATGCTCCGGTTACCAGCGTACGTCTGCGTCTCCTCCCCAGTAAGGAGCAGCAGAAGTCGCTGAAGGCGATGTCGGTGTGGGAGCAGAGAGCCAACCAGCTGAGGAGGCAGAACCGGGCCAGCTGCGATGCGCTGTACAGCGAGCTGGAGCCGGAGGAGCGTGTCCACGTGTCCTCGGCCCTCCACATCCGGCCCGACATGATGACCCACCTGGACCGGCCGCTGGTCGTCGAGCCTCGCGACGGACCCGCGACGGGCGCCGGCCACCAGCACCATCACCACCACCACAAGCCCGGCATGCCCGAGGAGGCCGAGACCGCCGCCGAACCTCCTCCTCCTCCTCCCCCTCCTCCTTCCTCCGCCGCCCCTCACCAGCTCCGGCGCCACCACCGCCACCGGGACCGGGCCAGAACCAAAGAGGAGGCCAACGACAACGGGGACGCCGGGCGGCACCACGTCCACCACAGCCGCTCCAAAGACCACGACGGCAGCCGGGGCAAAGAGGGCAAGAACGAGAGGTCCCGCAGCCGAGAGGGAGGCAGGAAGCACCGGCAGAGGTCGGTGGAGGACAGCGGGGAAGGCGGGGGGGTCCCGGGCGAGAAGGAGCACCGCCACCATCATTCACACCGGCAGTCCCGGGGGGGTAACGGGACGGTGAACAGCGGCGGGAGGGGCGAGAGGAGGTCCCGCCACAAAGACGGACGCTCGTCCAACAGGGACGGAGACAGGAACTCCAACGGAGCCAACGGGGAGAGGAGGAGACAGCTTACTCATGGGTCCAGAGGACCGTCGACGGTGGAGGGAGAGGAGGCCAACGAGAGGGAGAAGACCCACGGTCACAGGTACACACCTTCATCATCATCGTCATCACTCTCTGAACTCTGACTTTAGAAGTCTTTAATGACAAACACGGGATAAAAAAACAGTAATACAAATAAATGATCTGGACATGTGGCAGCACCACAGGCCTGTCAACCAAACAGACACGCCCCCAAAAACAGGTCTTCTTGAATCTTCTTTTCTAATGAATGAGGGATTATTTTCAGATGGACCTCCAGAAAACTAATAAGAAGGAGTGACTTTAGCTAACAACACCGAGATAACTGATGGACACATTTTATTCACTTTGGATTTGATGAGAGAAGTTGAATGGGAGTCTATGGAGCCGGAGGCTTTTTGGAGCCGACCTCTAGTGGCACTCGCTGGTATTGCAGCTTAAGGCCTCATTTTTCAGACCTGGAAACACTTTTATATCCAGTTTATGGCCATTTTGGGCACCACCGAAGCTAAACGAAGGTAAAATCATTGACAAAGGTGTAAAGTATCTGCTGCTCATGTCTTCGTCTTGCAGTATTAGCCGGTGTTTCTGCTGGTGTGTAAAACCATCCAGCAGCCTCAGCGACTGTTCCAAGCAGCTCTCTCTGTTTACCCCCCCGGGCCGCCAGCAGATGAGAATCTACTGTTTGTTAATAACTAAGCTGCTCCCTCACAGGTTCGGTGACTCGGAGGGGGAGTCCTTGGCCATCTCCCCCCAGCAGGGCTCCGGGGGTACCAGCGAGCCTCCGGACCACGCCGAGGACTCGGACAACGAGAGGAACGACAGACGGACAGGCCAGTCCTCCGTCCACATCCCCCCCGTCACCATCACCTCCCCACCCGGAGAGACCACCCTCATACAGAGTCAGCACCAGTTTCATTCATGTTTGTTTAACGTTGTTGAATCTGACATTATTATTAGAATCACGAGCACCACAGGAGACAAAACAAAACACATCAGATGTCAATATTCATATAAATATTAATAATGTCAGAGATATTCTACCTTACAGCCTAAAGCTCCGCTGGAAGTAGATTGCACAGAAGCAGGTCCGGCTGTAGGTTTTAGATGGATTTGTCTATTTATGAGGGATTAATGTTCGTGTCTGAACTCTCCTCACATAATTCAAGTTTTAAAGGGATGAGAAATGGAGCAGAATATAGGATCAACTAAGTAAACAGGAGAACGAATGTTGTACGCCTCCACTCACCAATCAAATCTCTACGAGTCCCATCATCACACACATTCAGTCATTTCATTAGTTTTAGTTTTAGCCAATAAAAGTTGTCTGCTGTTGGTGAGTCTTCGTCACATCTAGCAAAAAAAAATGTTGACACTTTTTGACACCAATTTTGGCAAAATAGTTAAAATACCAAATTTAATTATTCTGTAATTTTATTTTAGATTTAGAATCGTAACTTTCTGTAAAAAAAAAAAAAAAGAAAAGAAATCTATTTGACATAATTTAAACATATTTTTGGCCCGCGTTTGTCCATCCAGTTAAAATGGCCTTTTTATAGAAAAGAATTTAGGCATATCTGATTTATAAATAATTTAAAGAGCAACCAAACAAGTCAACAATTCCCAGATGAGTCCCAGCAGGTGTGAGATGAAACCCGTCTGCTCGTCTGTCCTCCCAGTGAACATGACCGAGAAGACGCTGGAGGACCTCGGTCAGACCGGACCCAGACCCATCCTGCCCTACAGCTCCATGTTCATGTTTGGACAGACCAATCCGTGAGTCCGCCGTCGCCACACGGTCCCTGTTGTCCTATCAGTGTCCAGCGCTTCCTCACCGCCTCCGTCTGTCTGTCCTCCCGTCCTCAGGGTGAGGCGCTTGTGTCACTACATCGTCACTCTGCGGTACTTTGAGATGTCCATCCTGGTCGTCATAGCGATGAGCAGCATCGCCCTGGCAGCTGAGGACCCCGTCTGGACCAACGCCCCCCGCAACAATGTGAGAGAGATACTAAACGCACGCACACACACACACACACACACACACACACACACACACACACACACACACACACACACACACACAGATACTACACACACACATACACACACACACACACACACACACACACACACACACACACACACACACACACACACACACACACACACACACACACACACACACACACACACAGATACTACACACACACATACACACACACACACACACACACACACACACACACACACACACAAAGCTGAGAGAAGTCAGTTTTTACTTCAACGTTAACTTTGGTAACGAAAACACGGATATTTTTTTATTTTCTGATCGTCTAAATCGAATCGTCTGAAACGTGGAACACACACAACTTCCAGCCGACGTTAACTCGTAGAATTACTTCAGAATCGTCACGTTTCTTTTTCTATATTTACTCTCCACTCTGTTGTCGTGTCTCTTTCACAGGTGCTCAGATACCTGGACTACGCCTTCACCGGCGTTTTCACTTTTGAAATGGTGATCAAGGTAAGAAACGACAACTTCACATCTTCCATCACAACTTTTTTTTCTAAATAAAAAAGTGCAATAAAAGTTCCAGGAAGCTGCGACGACTGTACGTTGGATTATAATCCATCAGAAGTGAGCTGCTGACTCATCACATTTCCTACTTACGGAGAGTACGATGGTGATGGATGTTGGAGGACACTCAGTGATATCAAGGCTGCATCACCGTCCCTTTATTCACAATCCTCCCTACTGTCCCATAAATCAGCGTCTTTCACAATATTTCAACTCGTTCTCTTTCTTCAAACAGTAATTTGGTCTGAAAGTTTTTGCTTACTTAAATAATTTGTGTCAATTAATCGTCAGCAGATATTAACCACAGTTATATTATATGATAACCAATAATCACCACGCAAAGTATTATAGAAGGTCTGTTCCTGAACGCAGCACGTTAACGTGGCCGCTGGTAACGTGAAACATTTGTGATTTCACCGCTGACCTGAAACTGAGGTCAAACTGAGGTCAAACTCTGAAAATGTTCAGCAGAGACTCTTAAAAGGAGTTTCAAAAAGACGCAGCAACCAACTGGTAACAGAAACAAACTCACAAAGAGGGACGAAGAGCTCGTGGGAAAAAAATACACAAGTAAAGAGAAGGTCAACGAGGGACAGGTGAAATTTTTCAGGGCGTGGCCTAACAATCATTCAAAAGGACAAGAAGTCAAAACTACGAAGCAGAAAACTTTCTGAAACATTTCAAGTTTCTCTGTTGACCATTTAAAGAGTTTGACTCAGTGGAAATCACTGCATGGGCTCAGGAACACTTTGGGCTGTAAGCGGGTGTGTTGAAGATTTCCTGTTTCCAAAAAGGTCTGCGGTGAAATCCCAAATGTTTCACGTACCGGCGGTCACGTTAACGTGCTGAACTCAACTGATGTTGATCAAGGTACGACTTTCTTTTGGACCTCGTGTAAAACTCGGGCCTGAAAACATATGTTCTGTGTCCTAATCAATTATATGAAATAAATCTAATTTCCTCGAATAAAAGCAGCTGAGACTAAACAGATGTTTGGTGTCCCGGGTTCAGATGGTGGATCTGGGCCTGCTGCTCCATCCTGGTTCCTACTTCAGAGACCTGTGGAACATCCTGGACTTCATAGTGGTCAGTGGGGCGCTGGTGGCTTTTGCATTTTCGTAAGTTCGCCGACTTTCCTTCCTTTTTCCTTTTTAAAAGAATAAAACAAGCTGCGTTTTTTTGTGTGTCGTCAATCTTTAATCCGCAGATTTTGGACGAGAACGAGTCACGATTTTTTTGGGACCGTCTGCCAAATATTCATTAGAAAAAAAATCATGTTTAAAAAACCAGGTCCATCCGGTAGTTAGTGAACCCCCCCCCTCCCCCGTGGCTCTAAACCCTGTCTTCATAGAACAAGAGTTACTACACAAAGTCATCAGTATGCTGTTTTATATATGTGTTGTGTTTTCTACCATATTGACGTTGTTGTCTTTGATATCTTGTGATTTCCTGCTGTTTTAAATGTGCGTGAATGAGATGAGAGGATTTTCTGGTTTATCTGCTATAAGCTGGGACTCTTCTTTTTTTTTTTTTTCCGGGGTTTCACATGCCGCTAATTGCTGTGTTCATTTCCTTGTTGTTAATATTTGTAAACTAAACCTGAAGAGGAAAAGCAGATTAGAGGTGGAACTAAAATCCTTAATGAATCCTGAAAGAGCCAGGTGTGTGTGTGTGTGTGTGTGTGTGTGTGTGTGTGTGTGTGTGTGTGTGTGTGTGTGTGTGTGTGTGTGTGTGTGTGTGTTATGCTGTGTGTTTATTTTCATGTTCCTCTCCCTGTTTCTGTCCCGGGATCGTTTGGCAGGAGCTTCATGGGGTAATGCCTCCTCTACCTCTCTCATGTTGCCCGTCTGTGTCACTTCATGTATGTGAGAGAAAAACATACGAGTAATTTCCCCCCATATTCAGTCTGGAACTCCATCACGCCTCTGTTTCTGTCAGGAACATTAGTTCTGAATTGCAGCAGATTCATAAAAGAAAAGCGTGTCGGAGCTCCAAGAAGCAGCTCTGACGACCGTATAGAATTATTTTAATGTCAGAATTTTAAGATGGCGTTTGAACATTTTGCACTCAGATAAGTTATATTCTGCAGGGAAATTAAAAACGATGAAAAAAATGAAGCAAATAATTTTCCCCTTTTGTGTTATAAATATAATCGATCTGGATGCAAAAATCTTTCTCAGGTCAAAATGTCTCATATTCTCCTGCTACGTTCCCCAAACTGAACATTTAAATATGTTTTCATCGCAGCAGCTGTCAGTCTTCACGAGATTCTTTCCTGCGAATAAATCATTGATTTATTGAAGTGTATTTTTCCCTTTGAAAAACTGCCAGACGTGCAGAACATGAGGTGAAATTACTTGTGAGGACGAGTCGTCCATCTCGACATCATCCTGTACTTGAAACCCCGGTGTTGCTTGGTGAAAAGGTTCCTCCTCTTCCTCCTCCTCCTCCTCCACGTTCATCATCATCATCATCATCCTTATCTCCTCCCGGGCCTCTTTTCAAGGAGGCGCGTTCATCACGCCGCTCCTTCGCCTCGCCGCCGCGGCAGCTCTGCTCGGACCGGAACGATACCATCAATTTCACGTTCCTCCATTATTAATTCAGCGGATCGCTAATCTAACGAGCGAGCGGCTGCCGGAGGGCGCGAGCGGGTCTCAGGGAATATCGACCTCCTCCTGTGATCCCAGCATGCACATCACATTTAGAGAGACTGTTTGACGTGTGTGCTGCTAACTGCAGGTGTTTAATGACCATACTGTCATCTCCATTCACACACCGTTGGTCCCCCCCCCCCCCCCCTCCCCACCCCCATCGTACCGTCGGTGGGGATATATCGATATGGTTTGATGAACAGCATTTGTGAATACTTTTCTCATGAGTTATAAATTCATAGATAATACTGCGTAGACCAAGTGTTCAATTATTAAATAAAATCAGACTTCATGAAATAAAGCTAACTGGCTAACCATTAGCAGCGGCACTAGCACATGAGGCAATTTTATTTATTCATGTTTTAAACAGATTTAAAAACCCCAAAAAGAAAATTGTTTCACAACTTTTTATGACCTGGCTTAACTAAAAGAAATTCATTTTAATTAATTAACCAATGTCATAGAAAAGGTTGTTTTAACACAAGAAAACAAAGGAAAGACGCGCTGTGTGACGCTAACACGATGCTTAACTCAAACATGCAGAAAATCAAAACTCTGGCAAACAAAAATAAAGAAAGACAAAAAAGAACATTTGAAACATTAAGCTAACCTTAGTCTAACTTTACTAACTAACTACAGCTAATTAATATTCTCCCACATTTTAGTAATTTCAGCTCAGAAATTAACGTTTAAGATTCTGTGAAAATATTCTCATTTTAAAGATAGTTTGCTGAACATCACATTAAAGTTTCAGAATATAAAGTAGTCAAATATATAAATGTTTAAGACCTTCTTCACGTATTCTAATTTTAAAACGAGTCCACTTGAAGCATTAGAAAGTCAACTGAAGGCTGTTTCAACTAATTAGCTAGTTAGCTACAGCTAGTGAGGCTAGTTAGTTATTTTGTGTTGAAAAACTTAGACGTGAAATAAAAACAGACTTTTTCAGTTCAAATAATGGATTGATTTTCACCCGAAATATATTTTCATAGAAATGTTTTCACATTTTTTTTCCGTTTGTCTTATTTCTTTCTTTCTTTCCTCTAAATATTCCATCACGTCTGATTTGTTTGTTGATATCGGACACTATGGATCTCAGTGGATCGGACTCTAAATTGTTCAAAGGTTCAAGTAAAACCCAAACGAACTATATTGCAAAGGCTTTCCGTCTCCAGGTCGTCTCGTATCGGCAGATATCGAGTCCCCGTTTGATTGACAGCTGTCACTCACCCTCTCGCTCACCGTGCATGAATCGCTCTGCCTGCCGTCCATTTCATGGAATAAAAACCTGTTCCTCCGTCATCTCACCGACATGGAGCCTCTCGAGTGTTAATCTCTCAACTGCATCTGTTTTTGGTGCATTTTGATGCCGGCTTCAGATGCTCGTGATCATTTTCAGGGCTCGTATGATATTTGTTTTATTTCTAATTATTAGTATCTTTATTTAGAAAATCTAGGCTCTTTTTTTTTTGTTGGCATTTGCTATTTTTTTATTTTAATGTTTTGGCTGAGACTCAGATGTTGTAGCACTTACAGAACAACGGCTGTTGTAATAATAATAATAATAATAGTAATAATGTCTTAATTTGTGTGTTACTTCAGTGACCGATTATTTCCAGTAATTAAACCCTTTATGGAGCCTGTTATTATTATTATTATTTATTTTTTTATTATTTCACTGGGATCTACTCATCCAGTTTGTCTACTATCAACCAAAATATATCAAAAACATTTTTAATGTGTTTTTATGAATAGAGACGACGTTCTTGTCGTTTGATGCAAACATTGTTTTATTTTGTTTGTGTGTTTTTGAAGCATCCATAAATGTGCTGTACCTTGTTTTACCACTGTTTTCCCCCAAGTAGATCGCAGCAAGGTGTGACCAGGTGGGGAACCCCTCCTATGCCGACCCCTTAACCCCCCCTCCCCCCATTAACCCCTCCCACACCCACCCACCTCCCCCCCTCTTCTAATCCAACCCTCTCTAACTACCATTCTTCTTTATACTCAGATCAGCTTCATATTTGAAAATATTAAATCCATATTTTGGCCACTTAGATGCCTTTTTTTTTTAAATTTCTTTTTTTACCACGACTTTGTCTGAGAGCTTTCAAACTGAAACCTGCCTCTAAACCTACCAAACAGCTTTTTAACTGTTTCTTCCCAAAAATGCCATATTTTCCATTGACTTTATTTAAATGACCTAGTTTGGTATTTTTGATGAGCAAATGTAAACATGTTGTTTATTTTGCATTTTGGAATGAAACCTGTGATTTAAAGATTTTGAAGTCTCTTCATATTTTTCTTTTGTGTTCGACAACCAAGTCAAGCAAACTTTGGGCCTTTTTTTCACTGAATATCCTTTTTTTATTATTATTATTTCTATCCGAGTGACCGGATGAACTGATTTTACTTTTCCAATTTATATAATTGTTGACTGAGAAATGTGAAGTAAATGCAGACTTGAGTGTGAAATGAGGAGCTTTGAGAATAGGATTTTTGTAACGGAGTTAAAAATAGACTCGTATTGAGACAGTTGAAAGTGATTCTTCAGCTCGCTGTTCTCCTTTTCCAGAAAAAATGATGAACAGTTGTGGCCTCCTCAGCCAGATGTCCTCATTATCATTTGACCGACTTTTTGCCGCTTTTCTAGACTCCCTTTTTAATAATGAATCGAAACCTCCTTTTTTCTCCCGCTCTCTCACCACATCTGGGTAGTTGGAGGCGTATTCTTTGAAAGCTATCAGAAAAATCTTCTGTGGTTTGTTCCCTTAGTCCTCATCGTAACTGTGTGAAGTGTCTAAATAAAACAAAACACTGACCCCTTCTGTCACTGTGAACGCATGCTGAGACTAATGTGCATCAGAGCATGGGAGGGAGAGCATGTGGTTACCTCAGTAAAGAGACGTCACATCGGTCCTCAAAGTGTGAGTCCAGGTTTCTTTGGGGGCTTTGAAATAGCCTGCAGAGCTCCTTATTATTCCTTTCTGGATATATAGACTCGTAGGAGACAAAGCGTTTTGGTCTATAGACCTTCATAAGGCAAAAATCGAAGGCACCTCGTAGATATAATCACACTTAAATCTGACACTTAAACGCCACATTTCGCTCTTTTCAAACTCCTTTTTGCCCTCGTACAAGTCTGAGCGTTGCTGTAGCAACCGCAGGTTTCTCTTTGTGCAGCATAGCTAGCATCTACCAACAGCTTGTGAGGCCCTTTCGAGATCCCGTAATTGCTTGCATGTGAGGCGTTTAGGGAACTTTGGTAAATAGTAGCATCTGACGATAGCTTCCATTTGAGGCGTTTAGGCTCCTCGAGGTGTCTATCAAGCTACATGCCGACAATATTTAAAGCTTTCTGTTCGACTTTAAAGAACTTCAGATACATCAGGGGGATTTTGGGGGCTTATCTCCTCTGTTGAAAGGATTTCGGAGCCTTTTGCTCAGTATTCAACTGCGTTTCCATCTTTTCTAAATCCCCAGCTCACAGGAGAACGCTCGCTCTATGAATTCACGGTATTTCTATACTCTGTACTTGTGTTTTCACTTGATCCTGTTTCCAATTTCATTTCGGACATGAGGATATCCACTTAGTTGCTGCTCCCCGGGGAGTCCTGGGTACACTAACGTCTGCCGGTGACGTGTTCTGGTACTCAGGCAGAGTTTGAACTCCGTTAAGCTCCGTTTTTCTATTTTTGTATTCTTCACTTAGCTACCTCTATTGTTTTACATTTATACAGACCAGTTCAACATTAGGCGCCTTCGACCTAGCAATGGGCATTTCAAGCAAAAACTACTATTCGAAATTTGCTCGTAACTCTTCGATTTTTAATCGAATATTCGCAGGCGGCTTCGAGGCGCATTACTGCCACCTTCTGACGGGAGTAACGCATTACAACCTGGCACCGGTGAAAACGGGAAATAAGGAAGAACCATAGTCGCGTTTACTAATAGATTTTGTAGATTATAACAAATATTTGAAATTCGTGCCCCCATCCCCACTTGGAACGGATAACAGTGCACACTTTGTTCAATGATTCATCAAGTCTTTGGAACTTTTAATGACCGGCGGCTTAAAACTGCAGACTACTCTCGACTGAATATGATTGATTTCCAACTAATTTGTCTCCAACTTTGAAATTCCGGTTTAACTTTTTACATGTTTACATTATACACTGATGCGCCAAACTTTTGACACTGGAATAATACATTTTACTTTTATTGTCAGTTCCCATACACAGTGGTAATTTATTTATTAATTTACAGCTACACTCATCAAAATGTTTTTACACAAAAGTCAGGAAGTTGACTTTGCTCGAAGGACTGCGTCATTTATTTTGTCGCAAAGACTGGAAAGAAGACGGAAACATCGTCACGATGACCTTCTCTTGTGTTTAATGGCTTAAATGGAAACTTTAAGGTGAAAATTTAAGGTGGCGAATTCTCTTCGGATCTTCATCCCTGAGATCGTAATCGCAGAGATGCCAACACATCTTCTGGATTAAGATCCCTGATGCACAAGTGTGACCGTGTTTGCATGCGTTGAGATGGGAATCCTCTTTTTAAACCAGGACAAAAATGAATTAACTGATTTACTGCATGCGTCTAAAACAAAGATCATGTAACTTGTTCATGTAAACCAGGATTTACATGACTCACAGCCGGATGGTGGATGCATGTTGTCCTACGTCCTCCAGTTCGTGTCCCTCCACCCTCCACAAATACACTTCAATGCATTTATACTTATTGCTGTATTATGTTTGTAGAACCAGCTGTTCGTATTTTACTGTGTTTGAATATTCTGCTGAACCCATTTTTTTTATTGCCACGAGCCAAATTAGATGAATAACACATTTGGCAATTAAAAGTTTTTAGCCGGACGCTCAGGGGTGTTGTGAGAAAGTAAAGCAGTGCTGGCGAGTCTGAACAGTGGAAGGATCAGCTGTTTAGCTGTGTTAACGACAGAGCTGGAGGCGGGGCATCGTTATCCCAGTTTAGCATAAAGACTGAAAGCAAATAGATAAAATTGCAGCGGCTCATGTGGTCTTCAATAAGCTAAAAACAGCTGATGTCAGCTGGGGGAGGTTCTGACTCGATCTGATTGGAAAGCCGACGATACTACGCTCCGCCCACCTAGAGCAGACACCTGACTGCACCACAGGCCTGTCAATCAAACAGACACGCCTCCAAAAATATCTAACTAATAAAGGGAACATTTTTACAGGCCTGTGGTGCAGTCAGGTTACAGCTATCGGTGGGCGGGACGTAGTATCGTCAGGTTTCCAATCAGATCGGTCAGATCCACCGCTGGCTCCTCCCCCAGCTCGTCCAAATATGGTCACTTCCTGCTCCAAACCGCTCCGAACTAGCAAAGATGGTGACGGACAGAATCTGAACTGGAGGATTCATAACGTTCACAAATCAACGATGACATCACCGCTGGTTTGTATTTGGGAATTTCTGCTCTCGGCGTCCTGACTCCAATTCTGTACTTAACCCACAAACGTAACATTGACGTCAGTTTCCTCGTGTTGCTCTGAAAGTTTGGACTGTTTTTTTATTATCATATATTTATTTTGTAATGTTTATCGGTCTTAGTAAAAATGGAAACATGTGATTGGCTGCCTGCTGTTTGTAGATGACTCTGTGTGGTCTGACTGTGTTCGCTGTTCACAGGGGGACCAAAGGCAAAGACATCAGCACCATCAAGTCTCTGAGGGTCCTCCGAGTTCTCCGGCCGCTGAAGACCATCAAACGTCTGCCGAAGCTCAAGGTTCTGCTGCAGCGATGTTTCGCTGCTTTATTCAGCTCGGCCGTCTTTAATATCACAACAGGAGACGTAAAATAACACTCTTCTTATTGTTAAAGTCAAAGAAAACATTATGACCCAAAAACAGTGAACACTGCTGAAATAAAATGCTCCACTTTTGGCTCAAACTGAGAAAATATATCCTTAAAAAATGACACACAAATATATCTTTTCCAAAACGGGAATTAAGTGCATTTGTTGAAGGGAGTATTTTCAGCAGTGGATGAATCCACATTTGCTGCTCTTGTGAGTCGTAATAAACTGTGTTCATTTCCCTCAGTGAGCTTTGATCTCTTTTATTGAGATCTATCAACAACAATAATAATAATAATAATAATAAGTGGTGCTCTGCTTCATAAAACATAATAATCAAGCTTCATATCAAAGTGGTGAGAAATTAAAATGAGCTCAGCTGTTCCACTGCAGGTAGAAAAGAGGACAAACAGCAGACACCAGATGAAGGTTTCTTTTCCAGGTTGCAGTAAAAACCTGCAAACAATCTAAAACTCCTCATTTATTTCTCTTTTACTTTGATTTCCTTTTATTTTATTAAAAAACTAAAGTCATGTCGGAGGAGCTGAAAGTTTACAGAAAGCTTATTTGTTCTCCCCTCTTGTTTTTGAACTGTCCTGACTGGGTGAAATGTTTCAAAGTAATCCATATACTTTTATATTAATTCATTATAACCAATATATATATATATCCTAAATGACTGTGTGGGCGTGGCCTGCAGGCGGTGTTCGACTGCGTGGTCAACTCTCTGAAGAACGTGCTGAACATCCTCATCGTCTACATCCTCTTCATGTTCATCTTCGCCGTCATCGCCGTGCAGCTCTTCAAGGGGAAGTTCTTCTACTGCACCGACGAGTCCAAGGGCCTCGAGAAGGACTGCAAGTCCGTCTAACACTCCCGCCGCCTTTTTTTTACATTTGTATTTTTATAAGTGATATGTTTCGCCCGTCTGACCCCGCTCAGCTTCCCTCCCGTCTCCCGTGTGTCTTCCAGAGGACAGTTCCTGGACTACGACAAGGACGAGGTGGCCGCGATGACCCGCGAGTGGAGGAAGTACGAGTTCCACTACGACAACGTGCTGTGGGCCTTCCTGACGCTCTTCACCGTCTCCACCGGGGAGGGATGGCCCACGTAAGTGCTTCGTCCCGGTGGGAAAACCCAACTGGAAATACAAACGGGGGGAAAAACATCACGGTGGATTTTCTGAGAGTTTCTGGGACGATATTCAACCCAAAAATGGACAGAAATGACAAGTATGAAGAGAGTATTAAAACCACAGGTCTTTATATATTTATTTGTAAATATGACCACAATTCTTTCTTTAAAGGTCCCATATTGTATAATTTTAGTTTTTTTTTAATTATTATTATTATAAGGCAGCTCCAGGTGCTATAAATACTGTGAAAGTGGCCACAGAGAATCTTTCACAGCCAGTAATCAGCAGCTGTGCCGTTTGGACTTCCTATAAGTTTGTGATGTCACAAACTCATGTCATACGTCCAACTTTCTATGTAGAAGAAAATGGGGGTTTATTTCGTTGTAGGAACTAGCAAGCTTACAAGACCGAAGAAGAAAATCCCAGTGATTGGCTTTGGACGTGCATCACTCAGTAAAAGATTCAGCCAATCAGAAGAGAGGGCCGTTAATGTTGAAGCCCTTTAAAGACGCAGACACAGAACATCCTGTAAAAAATACTACACCGAGATGGTTTTCAGCACTTAAAACCACAAAGAAATATCGTCTTCAGGAGATCAAATAAAACGCAGGAAAAGTGTCCAATATTGGACCTTTAATCTGTTTCTCAATGCTGCTCCAGCTTTATGAGACTCTATTAAACTGCTGGAGCGGAGGACGGCCGTGTCTTCGGGGGTCAGGATTAACGTACCGGTCAGAAGTCAGACAGAGTGAAGCAGCACTTTCTCCTCCATCAGCACCACCGATATACACATTCCTCCCGCGGCGCTACGACGCAGCCGAACGAGGAAATCGTTTTCCTCACATTTCAACACTTTTCGATGCTTGCAGAGCGCCAGGAGAGCGTTTATGTTTGCAGGCGGTAAAATATTGCTTCATGAAGTAGTTCTTTCGGCCTCATTAAAGAAAATAGCTGTAAAGGATGCGAGCGGTTTCAGACCTTCAGTCCCAGGACGGGTCCTTGTCCCTGTTTCCCTGGTGAGCCCCCTTACTGAGGACCTGCTGGTGTCTTTCAGGATTTAGTTCTGAAAGTAATTTGTTGACGATTGGCGTATAAACAGTTTGAACCAATCAGCAGCCAGCAGTGATGTCATCGTTGGTTTGTGAACGTTATGAATCCTCCAGTTCAGATTCTGTCCGTCACCATCTTTGCTAGTTCGGAGCGGTTTGGAGCAGGAAGTGACCATATTTGGACGAGCTGGGGGAGGAGCCAGTGGTGGATATGACCGATCTGATTGGAAACCTGACGATACTACGTCCCGCCCACCGATAGCTTTAAGCTTACTGCACCACAGGCCTGTCAATCAAACAGACACGCCCCCAAAAACAGGTCTTCTTGAATCTTCTTTTCTAATGAATGAGGGATTATTTTCAGATGGACCTCCAGAAAACTAATAAGAAGGAGTGACTTTAGCTAACAACACCGAGATAACTGATGGACACATTTTATTCACTTTGGATTTGATGACAGAAGTTGAATGGGAGTCTATGGAGCCGGAGGCTTTTTGGAGCCGACCTCTAGTGGCACTCGCTGGTATTGCAGCTGAAGACACTTCTGGATCAGAACCATTTTTCAGATCTGAAGCTACGAACACTTTTATATCCAGTCTGTGATTCATGGAAATAAGCCTTCATATCTCTAATGTTGAATATAAGAGATATTTCACTTCCATAACACACTTTTAATTGTCAATTTCTGATGTTCAGTGGAGAAATTTTACTTTAATATAAACTCCATGAGCTTCTTAATATTATTTTTTAATAAGAATGACTGCTCCGTTTCTCCTCGCCAGCGTTTTGAAGCACTCCGTTGACGCCACCTTTGAGGACAAGGGTCCCAGCCCGGGCTACCGGATAGAAATGTCCATCTTCTACGTGGTCTACTTCGTGGTCTTCCCGTTCTTCTTCGTCAACATCTTCGTCGCCCTGATCATCATCACCTTCCAGGAGCAGGGAGACAAGGCCCTGTCCGAGTGCAGCCTGGAGAAGAACGAGGTAAACGTTCAGCTCGGAGGTTTTACGTTGCGGTTACACGATTCTGTCATTAGTGTCTCAGTTTTATCTAATTTTGTCCTTTTTGTTTCCTGGATGGATTAAAAGTTCAAGGAAGGTTCTTCCTGTCGCTGAAAAACTCAACGGTAGAGTTGAATTTGACACATAATTTACAATAAGTTGCTTAAATGTTTAAATGATTCTGCATGCGTATAAGAACAAATATCCTTTACAAAAGTCTGTTCAGGAGCTTCGATGGCACATTGACCAACAAAAACCTGGTTTTACGTCAGTGCTGCAGGATTTTATTGTTATTTTAAGGGCTCATTATTAAGACATCAATACGCACCGACATATCCAGATGCACGCTGAACACCTACTTGTAGTTAAACCACGCATTCGTTATCGTTCACATACTTTCTGTACTTTACGTGGTGTTACTGGAGGACTCCACTAGAGGGCGCACCACAGAAACAAGGATACCATGACGACTTCCTGATGTAAACAATAGACATGGCGACAATCGCTCCGCCCACGCCCTGTTTTTTCCATCATTTTCCGACTCTGTTTCCATGTAGTTTTGCAGGTTCCTGATCACGTCCCGTCTCCATACTGCCCCCAACTGGTCATGTGTGTATTGCATCCTGTGTACGGGACCAAATGTATTTTCAGCATTTTGGTTATCAGTTGTTTTTTCTTCGTTCCCAGAGAGCCTGTATCGACTTCGCCATCAACGCCAAACCTCTGACGCGCTACATGCCCATGAACACGCAGTCCTTCCAGTACAGGATGTGGAAGTTCGTGGTGTCGGCTCCGTTCGAGTACTCCATCATGATCATGATCGCCGTCAACACCGTGGTGCTCATGATGAAGGTAGGAACGTTTCCACATCGGCGACACAACGCAGTTTCAGCTCCCGGGTTCGTTAACTATTCGAACACACTCGCTGTCTTCCAGTTCCACGGAGCTCCGGACTTCTACGAAGCGATGCTGAAGAACCTCAACATCGTCTTCACCACCCTCTTCTCTCTGGAGTGCATCCTCAAGATCATCGCCTTCGGCCCGCTGGTGGGTGACGGTCACGAGTTCAGAGTCCGTTCCTGTTGAACGCAGCGCAGCGATGCACCCGGAGCAGCAGGAAGCAACGAAGTGTTCCAGGAGTCGTTTCCTGATCGACATCAGCACCTGACGAAGCTAACGAACGGCTAATTGTGTTAAAATACATCTAAATTCAACTTAACAAATTGTTAACAACCTGCTAACAAATCTGACAAACAGCTAATTTGGATATAAAGAAACAGCCAAACTTAAGTTAATAAACAGCAAACAACGCCAAAAAACAGCTTTTCTTCTCTCGATACCAGCTAATCAAACAGCTAGGTTTCCTGCTTCCTGCTTCCTCCGGGTGCATCGCTGCGCCGCGTTCAACAGTCTCTGAGCTCCGAAGGTCCCGACAGATAAATACAAAGCTAATCATTTTCCACCCGCCGCCTCTCAGAACTACCTGAAGGACGCCTGGAACGTCTTCGACTTTGTGACCGTGTTGGGAAGCATCACCGACATCCTGGTGACCGAAATCAATGTAAGAACCTCCGTCATCCCGACATCACTTACACTCTGCACACGCGTGTGCACCGCCGAGAGGCCGGCGGATTTACATGTGTGTGCTCGTTTGGGTTCACGTTGTGCGATATGACTGTTGTTGTTCTCTCTCCTCCACCTTCCTCTTCACGTCTCTACGTCTCTCCGTCTCTCTACGTTTGTTGTTGATTGTCGTCTCCGGTGTTTCTCCGGGCACCAAACGTCACTAGACTACGGTGAGTCAGCACATTTTCTCCTCTACGATGGTAAAAGAGCTCCGCGGCCATTTGCAATTGGGCTTCTAGTCCGTCACTGATCGTTATTGACGAAGGAAACTAAAAAAAAACCCTGGAGATTAATCCAATAAAAAGGACCAGACAGCTGGAATCTGGAAATAAATGATATAAAATAAAAAGGCAACTCAAACTCAGACAGAAATGGTGTCTGAAGCTATTTGCTCAAAAGTACCTGATGGGTGACGAGGTCACCAACGATTCTATAAAAAACTAAGTATGAACGTACAAAGACAAACGATCACGAAACAAAACAAAACAACTGGAGCAGAAAACACGGAAACTTTCTTTTCCATCTCCTGCTAGCAACGTGTTCTTCCTATGTTTTTTTTTTTTTTTTGGGCGGGCATCTTTTTAAGTGTATTACTGCCACCTGCTGACGGGAGTAACGTATTACAATACAGGCGCCGGTAAAAAAGAACAAGAACGATCGTCGAATCAACTTTTTATTTCTTATTTTTAAGGGCTATTTTACAAAAGCGTCCCCCCGATCTCTAGAAATGAAGTCATTCAAAAAAGCGGCAGTGACAGAAAACGTGCGTCTGCTGTCCAACAGGACCGCCTGCTGAACCTCAGCTTCCTGCGGCTCTTCAGGGCGGCGCGCCTCATCAAGCTGCTGCGGCAGGGCTACACCATCCGCATCCTGCTCTGGACCTTCGTGCAGTCCTTCAAGGTGCCGGCGGCACAAAACACATTTACTCTCACACACAAACATGAACATGAATAATTAGCGTGTTTTGGTTTTTTTTCCTCCCGAAGGCTCTGCCGTACGTTTGCCTGCTGATCGCCATGCTCTTCTTCATCTACGCCATCATCGGGATGCAGGTATTCACCACAGAGATCAAACCGATGGGACGTATTTCTGAGAAATCGAAAACACTTCTTCTTCTCCTCCTCCTTCTTCTTCTTCTTCTCCTTCTTCTCCTTCTTCTTCTTCTCCTTCTTCTTCTTCTGCTCCTTCTTCTCCTTCTCCTCCTTCTTCTTCTTCTTCTTCTTCTTCTTCTTCTTCTTCTTCTTCTTCTTCTTCTCCTTCTCCTTCTTCTTCTTCTCCTTCTTCTCCTTCTTCTTCTTCTTCTTCTTCTTCTTCTCCTTCTCCTTCTTCTTCTCCTTCTTCTTCTTCTCCTTCTTCTTCTTCTGCTCCTTCTTCTCCTTCTCCTTCTCCTTCTCCTTCTCCTTCTCCTTCTTCTTCTTCAGGTGTTCGGCAACATTGACCTGAACGAGGACACGGCGATCAATCACCACAACAACTTCCGGACGTTCCTGCAGGCTCTCATGCTGCTGTTCAGGTAGAGGAGGCGTTGCATCACGTATGACATCACGTATGACATCACCGTTGACGAGGTCAAAGCTTTGTTGTTCAGTGCCGCCGACCTCTTGGGTTAAACGTGCGTCTGTCCGGTCAGGAGCGCCACCGGGGAGGCGTGGCACGAGATCATGTTGTCGTGTTTGAGCCGCCGAGCCTGCGACGAGCGGTCGGGGTCTCAGGGGAAGGAGTGCGGCAGCGACTTCGCCTACTTCTACTTTGTCTCCTTCATCTTCCTCTGCTCCTTCCTGGTCAGTCGCATCTAAAGGTCTTTTCTTTGTTGTTTTTTTTTAAGTGTGGAGCTTTTATAACGTAAAGAAATCAGAGCTCCAATATCCAGAGTGGAGCATCTTAAAAAACAAAAAAGCCCAGAAGTTTGCTGCTGTATTGATTTTCCAGCATCACTTATGAACAGCGATATTTCTAAAAGGCTCGTCATAACGGGACAAAATAGCAGTTCTTCAAAACGCTGACGAAGAGAGACAGACAGTCAAGAAATGCAATAAATAAATAATAAATGTATTATCTTATTGCTTCTGTATGCCGCTGTAGCGAAAAAAAATTTCCCCTCGGGGATTATTAAAGTAACGACCTAACCTAACCTAAACAAGAAATTATTTTAACGAATGCCTCATTCACAACCAAAACTTACACGATTGAAAAAAATACTAATTATAGACTTTTCACTAATACAGTTTATATTAAAGTAAAAATTTCTCCACTTAACATCAGAAATTGACAATTAAAAGTGTGTTATGGAAGTGAAATATCTCTTATATTCAGCATTAGAGATATGACGGCTTATTTCCATGAATCACAGACTGTTTCTAAAAGTGTTCGTATCTTCAGGTCTGTAAAATGGTTCTGATCCAGAAGTGTCTTCAGCTGCAATACCAGCGAGTGCCACTAGAGGTCGGCTCCAAAAAGCCTCCGGCTCCATAGACTCCCATTCAACTTCTCTCATCAAATCCAAAGTGAATAAAATGTGTCCATCAGTTATCTCGGTGTTGTTAGCTAAAGTCACTCCTTCTTATTAGTTTTCTGGAGGTCCATCTGAAAATAATCCCTCATTCATTAGAAAAGAAGATTCAAGAAGACCTGGTTTTGGGGGCGTGTCTGTTTGATTGACAGGCCTGTGGTGCAGTCAGGTTACAGCTATCGGTGGGCGGGACGTAGTATCGTCAGGTTTCCAATCAGATCGGTCAGATCCACCGCTGGCTCCTCCCCCAGCTCATCCAAATATGGTCACTTCCTGCTCCAAACTAGCAAAGATGGTGACGGACAGAATCTGAACTGGAGGATTCATAACGGACGTAAAATTCAACTGATGTATTTTTATTGTATCCGACCGAACCTCGTCTGTGTGTAATTAATCGTCCGCCATCCGTTCCAGATGTTGAACCTGTTCGTGGCCGTCATCATGGACAACTTCGAGTACCTGACCCGGGACTCCTCCATCCTGGGGCCTCATCACCTCGATGAGTTCATCCGGGTTTGGGCCGAGTACGACCCAGCCGCCTGGTATGTCCCCGAGAATAACACACACACACACACACACACAGTAGAGAGGAGGGAGTAAGACCCCTCCCTCCCCCACCCCCCCACCCCCGCCCTCCCCTCCCCCAACCCCTCCCCCCCCTCCCCTTGTTTGTGGCCGAGGTGACTCCCTCTCATGATTACTGTCTGATTTGAAGCTTGTTGCTTTGAACGTGTTTATTTTATGTGCTTGTTCTTCTCCACAGCGGACGGATTTCCTATAAGGATATGTACAATTTGTTACGTGTTATCTCGCCCCCCCTCGGCTTAGGGAAGAACTGCCCGAATAGGGTAGCATACAAGGTTTGGAAAATACCAGACTCACCTCCGTCACGTAGGGTGCTTTGTTGTTACCTCTTTTATGCCGAGAGACTCTTTTTAACTTTTGAATGGCTGTGCACCGATGAAAAATCGCCTCTACCACTAGCACACCCCCCCTCCCGCCCCCTCCCCCTCCCCCCACCCCCGCCCTCACCCACCCACACCTTCAGATCTGGTTCTGGCTTTTTGGTTGATGATGCCGGAGTGGAAACAAAGCTTTCACGCCGCCCGTCAAAGCCGCTTTCCTCGCTTCTCCCCCAGAAAAAAACCCTCAAATCGGATCGTGATTTGATCTGTTGTGAACCCCCCCTGCCCCCCCCCTCTCCTCTCCCCTGGAGGAAAAGCTCCGCCCCCGGGGGCCGGCGGTGAAAGCTTTGTCTCGGTGCACCCCTGGTTGACGTGCCAGCGGGATGTCTGCGAGCATGCCGAGGCCGACATCCCCGTTGCAGTGCTGTCATCTCTGCCCTCCTTCACCGTCAGCATCCTTCGGCGTGTTGGGTCAACCTCCCATCATCATCATCGTCATCATCGTCATCATCATCCTCACTCTTTTACCATCCCATGTCTCCTCTCAGGGATCCTGAGCTCCACCCACCCCTCCCTCCCCCCCCCACAGCGATGCATCCATCCAGCAGCCGGAGGATGGCATCTCACATCTCACTCTCTAGAGAAATCTATTAACACCAGATTTCTGTCCCCCCCCCCCTCCTCCCCTCTCCATTGTTCTCCTGTTGTTTGATTTCTTCCTTCTTCTCTACCCCCCCCCCCCCCCCCATCCTTCTCTGTTTTGTTTTTTTTTGCCTTCTGTTTTTTGATTTCCCCGCCCACGTGAAGTGGCCGTATCAAGTACCCTCGATATGTATCAGATGCTGCTCCACATGTCCCCACCCTTAGGTTTGGGAAAGAAATGTCCGCCGAGAGTCGCCTACAAGGTAGACCCTCCTCTTCCTCCTCTTCCTCCTCCACCTTCTGCTCGACAAACCTTTTCTCTCCCTCATTGGCGTCAACTCAGGCCAAACGTCTGTGCTCTGCTCTCGTTTCCTTTCACTTTGTTTTTTTATTGCTAGCGCTCTGATATATATATATATTTTTTTTTTTATGTGTAAGCCCCTCCCCCTCATCTCTTACTGTCCTTCCTGTTTTTGCTAATCCCCGACAGAAGACTTAATTAACATTTGATCATGTTTGTGGAGGAAATTTTGCTCCCTTATGTCACTATTTTCCTTTGAATGGTACACCTTAGTTTGGGTTTTAATTTTGTGGAGCAGTGTGTGTGTGTGTGTGTGTGTGTGTGTGTGTGTGTGTGTGTGTGTGTGTGTGTAGGTGTGTGTGTGTGTGTGTGTGTAGCTTCTGTTGCTTTTCTGTGGGAGAAATATTTTCTACGTGTGCTTTTCACTTTGTGGTTCTGTCTTTGCTGCTCATTCCTTCTCATTCTTTCTTTCATATCATCTCAGTCTCTTCACTGCGGGAGATATATTTGTGTGTGTGTGTGTGTGTGTGTGTGTGTGTGTTGTGTGTGTGTGTGTGTGTGTGTGTGTTGAACACTAGCGCTGCACAGCATCAAAGAAAAATACAACTGTATGACTTTATTTATTTATTAGATTCATAAATTATATAAAAAATGGTCTGAAATGTGTAGCCAATGCAGAAAGTGTAATACCACTGAGGGCCACCAGGGGCTCCAATAGACTCTCATAAAGCATCAAGTCATCATGGTGTCATTTGATAAACTCCTAATGATCAGAGTTCCCTTCTGGAAATAACTCCAGTGTTCATTACATATTAGGACTCAAACACTGACATGTATTGATGGGCGCATGTCTGGTTTGATTGACAGGCCTGGGGTGCAGTCAGGTTGCCGGTACAGGTGGGCGGGCATAGTGTTTTTCGTAGCCCTCAGCTCATCCAAATATGGTCACTTCTGGCTGCTGCAAGTAAAAAAAAAAAAAAAAAAAAAAGCAGATCGATCGCCGGTCCAGGAATCTCCTGGAACCAATCAGCGAACAGTGTCTATGACGACCGCATTAGTCCCGCCCCTTCCTTCACTGTGATTGGACGGCTGATTGATAATTGATAATAAACTGTTCTTTTTGAATTAGTTGTGCAGCCTGTGATTGTGTGTGTGTGTGTGACACCGTACAGTGGTTGTACGAGTGTGTGTGTGTGTGTGTGTGTGTGTGTGTGTGTGTGTGTGTGTGTGTGTGTGTGTGTGTGTGTGTGTGTGTGTGTGTGTGTGCGCGCCCCCCTCAGCTCTCCATCCCCCCTCCTCCCCCACTCCTCTCCCATCTCATTCTGACTCTGCTCTCTCTTGACTCTCTGCACTGCCACTGATAGCACATGTAGGTGAATGCTTTTTTTTTTTGTTGTTGTTGTTTTTGTTGTTCTCTCTCTCTCGTTGTTGTTCAGGGGAGCTCAACTCTTACAGCGACAATCCTCGCAGCAGCATTCTGGTTTTAGCGGCGCCATTAAGTCCTCCACCAACACCGAGTCCTTTCGGTGGGACGGACTCTTTTCTTTTTATTGCCACACGATCACGTAGAGAAAAAGTCAAGCTGACGATTGGCCGGATGGCAGCCTCAGAGTCGAGCTCCTGCGACGTGTCCAGGCACCCTCATGGTTATGCGTTCACATGCCTCTTCCTCTCTTCACCTTCTTTCCGGTCGATGTCAGTCTTGCTCCAGTGCACTTTGACTTGCAGCGTAGTGCATACCGTAGCCGGTAGCAGTGAATGTGGATGTCTAGTTTGTCTCCTCCGTACGTTTCTTCTTTGTGGGAGAAGGCTTTTTGTGTGCTGGACCGAAGTCTCAGGGAACTTCTTTTTATTTTTTTTTTTATCAATGCGGCCTTCAACTCACTCACACATGTAAAAAAACAACAACAAAAAAACCTTCAAATATGAGTGGATCAGTGGGACGGGGATCGCAGCAGCACACAGACTGAACTCTCCGGGGGTTTTGTGATTTGTGGGGGAGGGGGGGGCGGAGAGGGAGGGGGGGTAGTTTCAATGCAGCCGCCTGGTGGTCTCACGTTGTGTCTCGTGTCTTGTCGCCTCGCTACCTCCCCCCCCCCCACTCCCCCCGCCTCTTCTCCTCTCAGCGCCTCGTCAAGATGAACATGCCCATCGCCGACGACAACACGGTACACTTCACCTCCACCCTGATGGCGCTGATCCGCACGGCGCTGGAGATCAAGCTGGCCTCAGGTCAGAGAAACTCCACACACACACACACACACACACACACACACACACACACACACACACACACACACACACACACACACACACACACACACACACACACACACACACACACACACACACACACACACACACACACACACACACACACACACCTCAGGATGAATTAGAAAGAATATTGATAATCGATATAACAAAAATGTGGTTCAGTTATGGAGGATTAATAATCTGAGTAGAAAAGTGCTTCATGCGTTTTTGAACAGGAAGTAGTTGTTGGTGAAAAATGGTGAGACAGTCAGTTTATTTTACTGTATTAAAACGATCAAGAACAAAATATAAAACTTTATTTCACCACCTGCAAAAACTAAAACTGCAAATTCTGCAAGTCATCTAAACTCCTCGTGAACATTTGGTATAAATCTGTTTCCTATAAGAAACTACAAACTATATCAAACTGTTATTAATCGCAAATTTTCCACAGTAAAAGTTTTGTACTGTTTCCACCTACAGCTGACATTTAAGAAAATAGAGATGATGATGATGTGAAAAGTTGAAGTTCAGGATTTTTTTGTCCCTTACAGGAAAAACGACATGAATTTCACGTGATTCTGCACGTGAAACATGTATGTTGTCCATGTGAAACATGTATGTTGTCCATGTGAAACATGTATGTTGACCATGTTGAAACATGTATGTTGACCATGTGAAACATGTATGTTGTCCATGTGAAACATGTATGTTGTCCATGTGAAACATGTATGTTGACCATGTGAAACATGTATGTTGACCATGTGAAACATGTATGTTGTCCATGTGAAACATGTATGTTGACCATGTTGAAACATGTATGTTGACCATGTTGAAACATGTATGTTGATCATGTTGAAACATGTATGTTGACCATGTGAAACATGTATGTTGTCCATGTGAAACATGCATGTTGACCATGTGAAACATGTATGTTGTCCATGTGAAACATGTATGTTGACCATGTTGAAACATGTATGTTGATCATGTTGAAACATGTATGTTGACCATGTTGAAACATGTATGTTGTCCATGTTGAAACATGAATGTTGACCATGTGAAACATGTATGTTGACCATGTTGAAACATGTATGTTGACCATGTGAAACATGTATGTTGACCATGTTGAAACATGTATGTTGACCATGTTGAAACATGAATGTTGACCATGTGAAACATGTATGTTGACCATGTTGAAACATGTATGTTGACCATGTGAAACATGTATGTTGACCATGTTGAAACATGTATGTTGACCATGTGAAACATGTATGTTGTCCATGTGAAACATGTATGTTGACCATGTGAAACATGTATGTTGTCCATGTGAAACATGTATGTTGACCATGTGAAGCATGTATGTTGACCATGTGAAACATGAATGTTGACCATGTTGAAACATGTATGTTGACCATGTTGAAACATGTATGTTGTCCATGTGAAACATGTATGTTGACCATGTGAAACATGAATGTTGACCATGTTGAAACATGTATGTTGACCATGTTGAAACATGTATGTTGTCCATGTGAAACATGTATGTTGACCATGTGAAACATGAATGTTGACCATGTTGAAACATGTATGTTGACCATGTTGAAACATGTATGTTGTCCATGTTGAAACATGAATGTTGACCATGTTGAAACATGTATGTTGACCATGTTGAAACATGTATGTTGACCATGTTGAAACATGTATGTTGATCATGTTGAAACATGTATGTTGTCCATGTTGAAACATGAATGTTGACCATGTTGAAACATGTATGTTGACCATGTGAAACATGTATGTTGTCAATGTTGAAACATGTATGTTGATCATGTTGAAACATGTATGTTGACCATGTTGAAACATGTATGTTGACCATGTGAAACATGTATGTTGATCATGTTGAAACATGTATGTTGACCATGTTGAAACATGTATGTTGATCATGTGAAACATGTATGTTGATCATGTTGAAACATGTATGTTGACCATGTTGAAACATGTATGTTGATCATGTTGAAACATGTATGTTGACCATGTGAAACATGTATGTTGTCCATGTGAAACATGCATGTTGACCATGTGAAACATGTATGTTGTCCATGTGAAACATGTATGTTGACCATGTTGAAACATGTATGTTGATCATGTTGAAACATGTATGTTGACCATGTTGAAACATGTATGTTGTCCATGTTGAAACATGAATGTTGACCATGTGAAACATGTATGTTGACCATGTTGAAACATGTATGTTGACCATGTTGAAACATGAATGTTGACCATGTGAAACATGTATGTTGACCATGTTGAAACATGTATGTTGACCATGTTGAAACATGTATGTTGACCATGTGAAACATGTATGTTGACCATGTTGAAACATGTATGTTGACCATGTGAAACATGAATGTTGACCATGTTGAAACGTGTTGACCATGTTGAAACATGTATGTTGACCATGTTGAAACATGTATGTTGACCATGTTGAAACATGTGTTGACCATGTTGAAACATGTATATTGACCATCTGAAACATGTATGTTGACCATGTTGAAACATGTATGTTGACCATGTGAAACATGAATGTTGACCATGTTGAAACATGTGTTGACCATGTTGAAACATGTATATTGACCATCTGAAACATGTATGTTGACCATGTTGAAACATGTATATTGACCATCTGAAACATGAATGTTGACCATGTTGAAACATGTATGTTGACCATGTGAAACATGTATGTTGATCATGTTGAAACATGTGTTGACCATGTTGAAACATGTATATTGACCATCTGAAACATGTATGTTGACCATGTTGAAACATGTATGTTGACCATGTTGAAACATGTATGTTGACCTTGTGAAATATGTATGTTGACCATGTGAAACATGTATGTTGACCTTGTGAAACATGTATGTTGACCATGTTGAAACATGTATGTTGACCATGTTGAAACATGTATGTTGACCATGTAACCCAGCCCGTGCAGATTCCCATCATATGTTGTAAACATGAGATCCAAATGTGTCTGTCAGGGATGCCGTGTCAGCAGATTCTCATTTATACCCTTTATTAGAGATTTAAATCTCAAACGAGAGATTTTCTCATTCTGTTTAACACCTTCTAATAATCAGAAGGTGAACGGTAGAAAACCTTTTTTATTATTATTAGTCTGACAGCTAATACTGTACAAAAAATCAGATATCTTCTAAACAGCAGCATTTCTGTGATGATGTTAAAAAAAGAGACACAGATGCGCTCCAGCTGCTATTTATTGTTCTCTGAGCTGGAAATGAGGGAATGTGAGTCCCGTTTGGACTCATTAGAGGTCTCTGAGCGGCGCTGGGTGTGTCTGCTACATCCTCCGCTGCCTCCGCCTCAATAACCAGCATCTCCCTCAGCTTCACCGTCTCCGGGTTGTAAATCCACAACCAGCTGCCTGGACCTTCGTTTTTTAATCCAACAGCCTTGTTGCTTTAATGAAGGAGGTTGACTCTGTGTGTGGGGGGTCGGTGGGGTTGGGGGGTTTCTAGGAATGGTTGCCCAGCGACTGTCTGATGCTGAGTTGAAGAAGGAGTTGTCCACGGTGTGGCCCAACCTGTCTCAGAAGACCGTGGACCTGCTGGTGACGCCTCACAAACGTAAGCGTCCTTTCAACTTTGACCTTTTCCTTTTTTTTTTACAAAGGATCAAAGACGCTTCCTGTGATCTTTGATCGTTGCTCTTTGCTGCCACCTACTGGCGAGAAGTCGTAACTTATTCCAGTTCCAGTTTGTTTTTTAATTTCTCACTGTGGACGAATGAAAGAGAAGTTCCTTTAAACTGAAGACTGAAGGAGGTGAGAAGGAGACAGAGATGGATGGAGGAGAAAAGGATGAGTCAGCACAACCTCCTCTCCTCTCCTCTCCTCTCCCTTCCTCTCCTCTCCTCTCCTCTCCTCTCCTCTCCTCTCCTCTCCTCTCCTCTCCTCTCCTCTCCTCTCCCTTCCTCTCCTCTCCTCTCCTCCTCCTCCTCCTCCTCCTCCTCAGACAACGAGCTGACGGTGGGGAAGGTCTACGCTGCCCTGATGATCTTCGACTACTACAAGCAGAACCAAGCGAGGAAGATGCAGCAGCAGAAAGCACCGGGCTCCCAGGTACGACATCACACACACACACACACACACACACACACACACACACACACACACACACACACACACCGACTGTATGCCTGCATGCATACACACCTGAACAAGATGCTTTTGTACTCGCCAGTTGTTCGCTGGTGTTTTACAAAAGCATCGACTGCTTCCCTCATTTCATTATTTTCAAAATAAAAGCACCCGTAGATTTTGCATTTTTTTTTTAAAAAGGCAGATTTTATAGCATCGTCGTGCGTCTGGCTGCAGCCGTGCACGTCTGTTCTGCAGGTGCATGTTCGTCTGCACGCACACACACACACACACACGCACACACACACACACACACGCACACACACACACACACACACGCACACGCACACACACACACACGTGCAACACTCGAGCATGACTGCGAGAGAGAATATTCTGCCCCAGGTCTGCCCCCCTCCTCCTCCCCCTCCCCCCCCCCCTCCAGATCTGGGTCCAACGATATTCTGCCTGCTGCCTGTGAGCGTCTTCAGCATGTCGTCCCTCCGTCTCTCCTCCACAGTGGCATTTCGGGACTGTGTTTGAGCCATTGCTGCCTTCCATGCAGGATGAAGACCTGCCCGGGATGGTCGACAGCGTGGAGCTTCCCAGCATGCCGCAGGCCCGACCCAGCTCCACCTCCCTCACCAACGGAGGCGCGCTGTAAGTCCGGTCGCCGCGTCGGGACCCCGAGAAGCCTGACAGCAGGAGATCAAAAAATGAATAAATAGACGTAGATTCGATTATTAGTCTGTTTTCACTGTTTTAAGTAGAAAGAATCCTTCCAGATTAACGTGCGCTCAGTTTTCACCGCTTTGTGAAACCGGAGAGTTGAAGCTGCGCCTGCTGTGCCTCACAGGCCGGCTCACGATCACGCCATCAAGCCGTCGTCCTCCTGGTTGAAGGACAAACACAAAGACGCTCCGCAGGCCACGAGCGGGAGGATGTTGTCCCGGGGCCCGTCGGAGGACCGGCCGGACGCCGCCGTCGCTCAGGTACGGAGACACGTCCACAGGGGGGCGCTGTCTCTCTGCTGCTCCGCTCAAATAACAGGAAACATTTTTGAATAACTGGCAGCTTTAATGACGTGTTTTTGCTGCCGTCTGTTTCCCGAAACACTTTTTTTTTTGTGTCGTGCTGCATTCAGGGACCCTCGATGCATTGATCAGACCGTCCTGGTACTTTAAGGGGTGCCTCATACTTCTCAGTGTGAACGTGGAGAATACTGTTTATTATGAAATGTAATAAATCATTTTGTATTTGGAAACGTAAGAAAATTAAATCATAAAGAAAACAAGCACTTTATTTGTGTTAAATTTAAAATATTAACAGATACTGAAAACAAACAGTCAAACTGATTCACGTCCGAGGATTTTATTTACACCAAACCAGACCTTCATTAGTAGAAAGAAACCTTTTCTCAACTCAACACTTCCTGCACAGATGTTTCAAATTAAAACCTGTTCTTGGTTTGAAGTAAAACATTTCATGGACTTTAATTTAAAAAGATATGAATGGAAACAGGAAGCCGGCCGGTCCAACCTGTCTCAGTAGATTTGGACTTTATTGTTTGTTTTCTTGAATACTGAATTAACTGCCATTAATTTGAAAGGGTGTGATGTGAAACTCACTCAGTGATGCTAATGGACGTGTGTGTGTGTGTGTGTGTGTGTGTGTGTGTGTGTGTGTGTGTGTGTGTGTGTGTGTGTGTGTGTGTGTGTGTGTGTGTCCAGGAGTCGGTGGAGATGGGGAAGATGGAGACCAGCGTCAGCAGTACGATCCCGGTCCTTGGATCGGGTCTGGAGAACCAGGGCCGAGCAGCTTCGATGCCTCGACTCAACACAGAGCTGCAGGTAAGAGCTCCTCTTCATCGCTCCTCTTCATCACTCCTCTTCATCGCTCCTCTTCATCATGAAACTACTCGTTAATGTTATCAGAAAGTCGGGATGCAGTACTGCAGGTTCTGTCTCATGTGTCTCTTAGTCTGCACTGCCCCCTAAAGGCAGACGGCAGGAACTACAGACACAGTGAAGAAAAGTCAAACAGCTGCTATTCATAAGCTGTAAAACCATAAATATATCCTGAATATTGGGAGGATTCCTTCTGAAAATGACAGAAACAGTGATGTTTGGACAATCTAAAGCTAGGCTAGTTAGCTTTTAGCAGAGACTCTTTATATTACCCTCTACATTATCATCAGATTTACTCACTCCCGCTCACTTTAAACTGATTTTAGGCTTGAACTTGGACTGATTTTAGACTTGGTTTAGGACTGATTTTAGACTTGGTTTAGGACTGATTTTAGACGTGGTTGAGGACTGATTTTAGACGTGGTTGAGGACTGATTTTAGACTTGGTTGAGGACTGATTTTAGACTTGGTTGAGGACTGATTTTAGACGTGGTTGAGGACTGATTTTAGACTTGGTTGAGGACTGATTTTAGACGTGGTTGAGGACTGATTTTAGACGTGGTTGAGGACTGATTTTAGACGTGGTTGAGGACTGATTTTAGACGTGGTTGAGGACTGATTTTAGACTTGGTTGAGGACTGATTTTAGACTTGGTTGAGGACTGATTTTAGACGTGGTTGAGGACTGATTTTAGACTTGGTTGAGGACTGATTTTAGACGTGGTTGAGGACTGATTTTAGACTTGGTTGAGGACTGATTTTAGACTTGGTTGAGGACTGATTTTAGACTTGGTTTAGGACTGATTTCAGACTCGGTTTAGGACTGATTTTAGACGTGGTTGAGGACTGATTTCAGACTTGGTTGAGGACTGATTTCAGACTCGGTTTAGGGCTGATTTTAGACGTGGTTGAGGACTGATTTCAGACTTGGTTGAGGACTGATTTCAGACTCGGTTTAGGGCTGATTTTAGACGTGGTTGAGGACTGATTTCAGACTTGGTTGAGGACTGATTTCAGACTCGGTTTAGGACTGATTTTAGACGTGGTTGAGGACTGATTTCAGACTTGGTTGAGGACTGATTTCAGACTTGGTTGAGGACTGATTTCAGACTCGGTTGAGGACTAATTTTAGGAGTGATCTAACCCTTGACTGTTTCGTTCTCTCTCGCTGTTGTTCTAAATGAACATCGTCTCTGATCTCGACGTGTCCAAACGTCCCGCCGCGTCTGAACGCAGCTCGACTCGGAGGACTCTCCGTCCGTCCCGCTCCGGCTCGGAAAAAAAGCTCTAAATGAATCTTTCACTGGATCCGAAGAAATATAAGAAGCACCTCATTTCCTGAGTGATGTTGATGTTGATCGATCGGTGCGTTTAAAGTGCATTCCTCTCGCAGCCCGTTGTTGATCCTGCTCTCACAGCGGAGGAGAGTCCTCGCTGATCTGATTAGACGCTGGCCGGCCGCCAGCTGTTTGTCCACGATTGTTTTTCTCCTGCTGCCGACCGAAAAGTTGATAGCGGCTCCAAATGGCTTCGGCCCCGAGATTCACCGGGCGGGGAAGACGGTAATTGGGTTAGAGAGAAAGTGGAGTTGGGGGGAGGATTAATGAAAGGATGTGAGGAACGGGGGAGGGAGGGTCGCCGTGTTATTTTTCTCACCTTTTTTGAACACAGGGCAGGAAATTCTTCAGCCGATTCAATTAATGCTTTTGGCCTTTTGGAAACGAGCTGCTGCTGCTGGCGTCTGACGGGAACTCCGTCGCTCCGCTTCATCTTCCACTCCTCCTTCCTCCTGCTCCTCCTTCCTCTTCCTCCTCCTCCTCCTCCCCACCGTCGCCCCGCTTTATCTTCCACGCTCCCTCAGATTGCTTTTCCTCCTCCTTAATTTGAGCCTAGCTTCTGGAGGATCAGGAGACGCCGTGTGATCGTCTCTCTCTGAGCTCCGTCTTTGTGCCACGGAGACACGGGACACCTCCGCCACTCCGGTCCTCCTCCTCATCCTCCTCCTCCCCCCCCGCCGACGCTCCTCTGACCCCGACTCATCGGGGAACTCTAGATCCCGATTTTGCAGTTTCATCACCTTTTAATTCAGCGTCCGTTTTAATTGTCCAGATAAGAAGCCTGGCAGACGGAGCGCAGGGAATACAGGCCGGTCGTTCTCGGAGATATCGGAGTGCAGAATTATCTGCATGACGTCCTGCAGAGCTTCCTTCTGTTTTTAGTGGCGGCTGGTGGAGATGACGGACGATACAGTTGTGCAGAAGAAACAGTCGTGAAAGTACTCGAGTGTTTCTGCTTCGTGCAACTGTTTAATTTTTATTCTGACAATCAGCAAACAGAAGCTAGAAATCTGTTTTTAATTACTCAAACTACAAACAAAAAATGTAACGGTCAAAATAATGATTTGCATTTCAAACAAATTTGCTCTTCCAGTTTTTTGTTTTGTTTTGGTCACAAAATTCTAATTTTTACTGATGAAACTTTTTGTTTGCGATTTGTGTTGTATGTAGTGGGCGGGGCCTAAACTCACAAAGGAGACGAGTAGTTGACTCACTTCCTTAAATCAACAGTTTAAACCCTTTACATGGTTATCAACACAATATCCCACCTAATTCACAGTAAATGTAATGTTTAATGATTTTTACCACTAACACTTGTGGTCTTTTACATTTATTGAAGTTTAATTAACACACAGCCTTAATTTGAAAATTCTAAATCATGAACATGCTTCTTCAAATATGGAAACTTCATTTTGGCTGAAAGTTTATTGCCTAAATACCAACATGTAGAAATCATTAGTTTTCAACAGTTTTGTATCATTTCTGTCACGTAAACCTGAACCTGCTGCTGATCCTCTTCCTGTTTCCTGTTTCCTGTCCGTCCGTCTCCTGCGTCCCAGCGGAGCCACTCCCGTCACTCTGCTGGGATCCATCTGGCCGTACGTTCACACATCAAACTCTGTTTTACTGCTTTGACTTTGTGAAGAGAAGTTTACAGCTGTTAAGAAAACTAGAATATAAGATTTAGATGTTTATGAAGCATTTTTAGTTTCATTATGACGCAAAAAAAAAGGTTCATATTGAAGCAGAAACTCCTGAAACGTGAAGAGACGTTGGTGCAGGACAAACATGGGACGAGATATGTTTTAGTTTCACGTCATGAAATGGAGATTAAACTCCAGAGACTCATGTCACATCAAATCTTTTTTAATAAGTCGATTCATTTACCAAAAGATCACGATGTTTTTTTATATCTCAGCTCATTTTTACTGAATCATCAAAAAACGTCGTCCTTCATCTTTTCACACACGATGAAGATGTGTTGAAGTCGCAGACGTTAAAAGCTCTTGTGCCCCTCAGACCGTCCCCGACAACAGCCCCATGTCGCGCTCGGCCTCCAGCGTGGCCTCACAGCGGCCCCCGGAGGTCAACCTGAGGGACTACACCCTGGAGAAGCCCATCAGCCAGGAGCGACCCCACCACCACCACCACCACCACCACCACCGCTGCCACCACCGCCGGGACCGGGACCGGGACAAGAGGCAGCGGTCTCTGGACACGCCCCTCGGCGGTCAGCCCGCCTCCTCCGCAGGTCAGTGGACAAACACGGGCTGGTGTCACATAGACATCCAGTACATTCACCAGAAGCTCCGCCTCCCACCTGGTCACACTTCCTCCTCCTCCTCCTCCTCCTCCTCTTCCTCCTCCTCCTCCTCCTCAGGTGCACCAGGAGAGCCAGCGTCGGACCCGGCCGCCCCCAGAGAGCGAGGCCAGGAGCGCGGCCGCTCCCACGAGAGGAAGCATCATCACTCCTCGGCGGAGAAGCAGCGCTACTACTCCTGCGACCGCTACTGCAGCCGGGAACACTGCCACACCAAGTCGGCCACCGCCAGCTGCGCCGTCTCCCCCGGCGACGGGCCGGAGGCCGGCACCAAGCAGGTGGGAGGGCGGGTCGAGTAGAGGAGGAGGCTGCTGATAGACGCTCCCTCCAGGACGCCGCTGAGTTTGTTCGGGATTATTTAGATCAAAAATGTTCAATTTTTGCAGCGAATTTTCTAAAAAAAATGTATTTGATTTGCAGAATTTGAAGTGAATTTTTTTTTTTTAAATTTTAAGAAATTACTTTTATTTATTTTTTTAAGCACTACCTGGCAAAGGAATAAAAGCTCTAAAAGTGACAGCCTTCATCAGCCTTTCAAAATAAGAGCGTTCGATGCTGTTTTATTCATGTCAATTCAAGTTAACACAAACAAAGACACGTCTCTGACAAATGGACGTGTCGATAAAACTCATTTAACAATCACTTCCTTTGATAATAAACATTTAATTCAATCATTTTATTGATTTAGGAATTTAAAAAACAAAATAGCAATTGCTTGAATTTGCGTATAATATGTTATATTATGTTAAAGATTGGTGTTTCCTGGCGGGACCGGATGAATCGCTGCTCCCTCAGTACCAGATAGTGTTTGTCTAGAAGATGACGCTCTGCATGCTCTGACCTTCTCCTCCGTCGCCACGGTTACAGCCTCTCATGGCCTCTCGCTTCTTTCCCCACTTTTCTCTTTTCATCATCTCCATCTCATCTGTTTCCTTCATGACGTCGTCTCTCCCTGTTCTCCCTCATTGGTGTCATCCTGTCTCACATTTTACTGCCCCCCCCCCTCCTCTTCTCCTCCTCTTCTCCTCCTCTTCTCCTCTCCTGTCCTCTCCTCCCCCTCCTCTTCTCCTCCTTTTCTCCTCCTGTCCTTCTCCTTCCCTCCTCTTCTCCTGCCCCCCTCCTCTTCTCTTGCCTCTCCTCCTCTTCTCCTCCTCTCCTCTTGCCCCCCCCCCCCCCCCCCCCCCCCCGTCTACCGTTTCCCTTCTCGGACACGTTCTCCTCATCGTTCTCTCGTTTCAAATTGCTTGTCCACTCTTCATCCAGGGCAGTGGTTGGGTTAAAGGCGGCCCGGTGGCGCTGAGCTCCAGTTCTAGCACGCCGAGCCGCGGACGTCGGCAGCTCCCCCAGACCCCCCTCACCCCGCGGCCCGGGGTGGCCTACAAGACTGCCAACTCCTCCCCCGTGCACTTTGTGTCCAGCCGGGCCTCTCTGAGCCGCGGCCTGTCGGAGCACGACGCCCTCGGCCACGCCGGCTCCCGTCACTTCCCCTGCCCCGTCACCCGCATCTGCTCCGAGCCCTTCCTGGGCCGGGCCCGCGGCGAGGCCCCGGACGGCCCGTACGGCAGCCTCCGGGACCGGCTGGACGTCTTCCGGGACGCGGCGGCGCCGTCTCCCGGGCCCCCGCGCCGGACGCTCACCTCGGATCGCGCCGCCTCGCGGGACGGGACTTCCCGCTCCGCAGCAGAACCTCGGCGTGCCCAACGGGTACCACTTCAGCTTCGGGGGCGGCTCCGGCGCCAGGGCACCCAGGTATTACCCGGAGGTGGAGGAGGACGAATGGTGCTAGCATGGCTTCAAAACCAACCTTTTTAATGCATTTTGGAGGAATCGTGATGAGTTTTATCATCTTCTTCGAAGGCTTTCGTTTACATCGTCACTGTGTGTGTTTAACGCTGTATTTTAATCCCGACTGGAAGAGCTGCGGTCCGGCAGGACGTCCGAACGGGGAAGAAAGCTTCGGAGGGTCCAAACCAAATGTGGACCAACAAAATGTCGTCTTTTTCAAAAGAAGCACGTCGATCAGGAAACTTTCCGTCAGCGTCTCGTCTCTCAGTGATCTTCAGCGTTTGGTTGACACCGTACTGAACATCAAACGGTGTCGTCCATGAACCAGCTGTTACACAGAAATCTGTTGTTTTTTACTGTTTCACTTTTTTTTTCTGAGCAGTAAAAGTTGAATCACATTCCACATCCAGCAAAATGATTTGTCATATTTCTGATATGAACTCTGTTTCAGTCTCTGGTGTTTGTCAGAACAGCTGCTTCCTGCTGCTGCTGGAAACGAGGTGGACGAGTCGAAACCAAAACATTCAGCTGAAAGGAGCTAAAATGCAGATTAGTGGAATTCTCTGCAGGTTTGTCACAACTTTCACCTTCTGTTTTTAATTACAAATATATAAAATATTTACTGGTGCAGCTTTTAATAGTAGATTACAACTATCGGTAAGTTTTATAACCTGTCGTAAACCTTTGACCCAGAAAGTAGTGATGTCATCAACCATCAGTGATGTCATCAACCATCAGTGATGTCATCGTTGGTTCGTGAACGTTATGAATCCTCCAGTTCAGATTCTGTCCGTCACCATCTTTACTACTTCGGAGCGGTTTGGAAACAGGAAGTGACCATATTTGGATGAGTCACAACATGTTCCTGCAAATGTTTCACAATAAAAGCCGGAGGGCTTTTAATTTGAAACAGTACTAACAGTACACGTTAAACAGTGTAATACACCAACTTTAACAGGGCAAACGGAAGCAGATCAAAAGGAGGTCTTGTCGTGAATCCATCAACGCACCTTAAATATCGTCATAGAAACTCCATTACGTTTGTTTTAATTGGCTCTCTGACAGGACATACTCACTTAAATCAATCACTTAAAAATATAAATTATTTTCAGCTGGATTAAGACGACTTTGAACATTTTATTTACTTATTTAGAGAAAAACAAAATGCCTACGCATGCAAAAAGCTCCCTTTATCAGATGGTTAACAGACTCGTCACCTTATTCCACGTTAAATAAACTCAGCCAGCAGCACAACACACGATATTAAAAGTTATTTATTTTAAGCTGAATGAGGCGCAGCTGAAGGTTTAAAGTTTGTTTTTGAGGGTCAGTGTGGCAGTTTTCAACAAGAAAAACGATCCACTGAGTCACGAGACGGAAAGCAGGTCGGTATCGTTGAGAGAAGTCGTGAATAAAAGCTCAGACATTCAGACGTGGTACAAACAGCCGTGTTGCTCTTGTAGTTCGGGACGCTGCCATTCCATGACGATGCCTAAATCCTTTACGACATTCCCTCGGTGTCGGCGGGACGTTTAAATGTTTAAACGTTTAAACGTGAAGAAGACGACGTGCATGGTAGCGAGAAAACATCGGACCGGAAAAGAAAAAAAAAAAAAAACTTCTCGTAGATGTTCTCTTTTCATTGTGTGCATTTTTTTTCTACGACATGACAAACAACAACAACAACAACAAAAATCAAAACAAAAGGTGTGTTTTACGTGAACTGCTTCCGGTTTGCCATCGTTTTCAGGTCGTAACGTTTTTTCTTACAGACTTCTTTGCGATGTTTTAAGACGAAGTGCCTATCCTTTTAGATATTCAGTAGAAGAAGAAGAAGAAGAAAAAAAAGATGCAATTGTCAACTGTTTTCGAAACGCATCCACCTGAGTAGACGTCGGAGTCCTTCTATGTAGCTCTGCAGGAAACACGTTGTACAGGAAGCCTTATTCTGCGATCGGAGAGAGAGTCTGCAGTCACGCTTTAAAAGAGACGCGAACGTGACCTCACGATTATTTTTCTTTGTTTTATAAATCGTGTGTGTGTGTGTGTGTGTGTGTGTGTGTGTGTGTGTGTGTGTGTGGGGTCGGGAGGAAACGCTATGCGAGCATTTAACTGCATAAATATATCAAAACCATTTGCATTAATGCCGGTAACACGATGTGCATGTTTAGCTACAAACACTTTGTAGACTTTTTGGTTTGTTTGTGTGTGTGTGTGTGTGTGTGTGTGTGTGTGTGTGTGTGTGTGTTTAGCATTTCTGGGTCCAGTGTTTTTGGTTCGTGGTGTTTTTTAATTTTTTTTTAAATTTTTTTATCCTTTGATGGACAACTGGCAAAAAATGGATGTTGTAACTTCATGCCAAGATATTTCCAGCAGCTGCTGTTCTGAGGAAAATGTTACAGAGATGTAAGTTTTTCATGTTATTAAAGATCAGAAAGGAAAAAGGTAGGAAAGTGCTAAAAAAAAAGAAAAAAAGAGGCAACTTCTCCAGCTACATTTAGCAAAACACAAATTAACCCGATTATTATCTGCGTTCCCGTGCTGTATTTTGAAGCTGGTGCCATTATCGATATTTTATTTTGAAAATTAAGCGAATTTGAGCAGAAATAAACATTTTTTGCGAGAATCGATTAAATTCACTTACAGTAGCTACACAACCAAAACGCATTCATCACGTATTTATTCAAAACTAACATCGTAATAAAGATCAGAATTTCACTTTTTAATTCATGTATTTCTTTGTAAGGAAAAAAAAAAGACCAACAAATCATTGAGCAGCGGCTGAACTGTCTGGTCCTGCTGATGAGTTCGCTTAAGATCAACAGCGCAAATGAGAGAATGTTTTTTCCCGAGGTACGATCTGAACCGAACATTTTACAGTGTTTAAATCAACTACGTAGAAGGAGACATCGTTTTCTAAAAATATCTTTGGTGTTTCTGTCCCGACATGTTTTGTGATTTAATAATAACACATCATCTGTGATGAGCTAATATCGGTCACACGGCTGTAATGACGAACTGGGGAACGCAGATAATAACGTCACGTTACACGTCTGATTGAAACCGAGAAGGCCTTTTTCTTTTTCTTTTTTTTTTGCTGGTGCTCGTTACAAACCCACGCAGGTAAATGTAGGAAATCTGATTTACTGTAGAACTGAAGCGCTGCGGCAGATTGAAGAAGTTTAAAATATGGAGAAAGTTCAAAAACTAAAATCTCTAAAATACCAGAATACTCATCGTACACACAAAACAACAAAATATTTGTAATATGCAACTTTGCTGGACTGGATTGTCTCTTTCGTGAAAGCTGTGCTTTTTTTTTTAACGTTCTCGAGAGACGTTAAAACCTCTGCAGCAGCTGGTTTAAAAGGTAGACAAGGTGTTTGTGGGCGGGGCCTCTTTTCTTTTTGAAACCGCAGTGACCCCTCACCACGGGGGGCCGAGCAGACACAAGCTAAAGACAAGCGAGTTAGGGCTATGCAACAAGACAAAAAAACCATCTCGACCATCCATTCTGTAGCTTTACATGCTGGTCTCTTCAGATTCAGGCTTCAGCATGAGTGTGACCAAATGTTTTATAGGAAAAAAACGCTACGAAAAAACAACATGCAAACAAAAAAACAAACCAAAAAAAAGACTTACAAATGCATAAAGGCACAAAGTGTAAACAAGAAACAGAATATTTAGGATTACAGCAACTTTATACGTATATTTGCATGCATAACATTTACCCAAAATGCTCAAAACTCGGGAGGAGGCGTGGCCTGTCAGGTCACGATTAAAAAAAATAAAAATAAAAAAAAAGGTTTTCAAGAATCAACCTCGAACAGTCAAAACGTGAATCTCTTCGTCTGAGACGGCTTCATATTCTGCAAATACATTCATTGTTTTTTTAAACAATTCAAACTATGGCAAAAAATAAACAAATGAAAACCTTCTTTAACTATGCGGCCTCTGTCTCGCGTCGAAGGAAGCGTAACCACGCGCCCGAGTCCGGACCGATCGGCCATCAGACGTCAGAAGCGATCCGACCTCTTTTATTTCTGCGTAAACCACCGGCGGTGTTGATGTGGCTTTTCTTTTCTTTTCTTTTTTTCTTTCATAGAGAAAAATAGGAAAACGTTTGCATGTTCCTAACGACGTATGTGCATGTAGAGAACTCAGTACTTTTAGATACCATGTGTTCTTTTGTTGTTGATTTTTAATATTTGATATAAACCGTGGGGGTTTGTTGAGAAGACAAATTTCTATAAAAAAACAACAGTATTGACCACCGTCGATCGTTGCCCCCCCCGTGCAGCGGAGCTGGAACATTCCTTTATTCCTTTATTTATTTGGGTCTTGGGATTCAGTGAAATGTTTGTTTGCCTGATTTTATGTTTTCTTGGCCAGACTTTGAATTCTGCTGTTGTTTCTACATTTAACATTTTGTATGACGCAAAAGTTCCTTGAAATAAAAAAGAATGAAATGAAAATGTCTCGTTTACATTTTACTCGACTTTTCTTCTTTAAATCATTCAAGATGCGTTTGAAAGCTCAGAGAAAAACATCCAGTAAGTGGCCGTTGAAACTGCTCTCAGGGGCTAAAGAGTGAATTACAAAATACTCGAGATATTTCTGATATTCTCAACGTACATTTATTGAATTTAAGGGAACAACTATTTTAAGTATTCAACCAACAAAACGAGGTCAAAACCTTATATGGGGCTGGATTGTGCATGAAACGCTGAAGGGCTTTTATTTTGAAAAGGACACAGCAAATTGCGTCATCCAGATGATGACGGGTGACGTCAGACGTTTTCTCATAAGAGCTCCAGAGTTCAAACTGTTAAAATTGTGGCTAACAGAAAAAAAACAGGCAGAAGAAAGACAACAGGTGAGCTACCCAGAGTGCCTGCTGGGTAATGTAGTTTATTTAGGTCCACTATGAATATAATGTAATGAAGGGGGGCAGAAAAGAGTATGATGCGCAAGAAAAAGTCACGTGACACCAAAGAGTAAAACGTAGAATCCACTTTGAGCACCGCATTTAACCAAAACCGTCACGTTCAGACTTTTGTTTTGAAACTCTTCACCGGAAGTTCCCCCCTCCTCTTAAAGTCTCGCCAGCTTGACTCGCGGCGAATAAAAGCGGAGACCAAGCGCATCACCTGAGATGGTGAGCGCACCGGCGGAGCAGTCGGTAAACCAACGATGACCCGTTTACCGGAGAAAGGCACGTGAGCTCCCGTCGGCCTGTTCGTCCGGTGTCTGACGGTCCAGCCGCCAAACAGCGAGGCCATGTTTTCAGTGCGCAAAGTGCAGTTTCTGTTGGTTTACATCGACATACTGGGACGTGCTGTGGACGTGATGCCGTTACATGGAGACACATGGCGGACAGGTGAGACACCTTTATTAAAAAGATATATATTATAAAGTCAAATAAACCGAATGATATTAATTTATTACAGAAATAATGCAACGTGAAGTTCATGATAGTCTCCAAAACAGATCCAATACCACACTGTGCATATATTTCTATAAACTGCTCTGACCTGCATTTTTCAAAGAGTATCTTCCAGTTTTCTTTTACAATAAATACATGTATTATTTCCACGTCCTCATCTGAGCTGTTTATGTTCAATATTTCTCAAAAATGTCCTCTGAATTCTTTAAAAGACGACTTGCAGCTGCAGCTCTGGACTTGTTCTTGGACTTGTAGTTCCCAGACTTCTCCACCGGGAGCCGCTGTTGCAGCAGTGAAACTCCCATGAAAGTTTAAAATGTGCATTATAAATAATACAAAAGGCAAAGTTTAAAGGTTGTTGTTGTTGTTGTTGTTGTTGCATGGATGACTTGATTAATCGGTGTTTTTTTTTTTAAATCGCCAACTACTCTGATCGATTCATCATTTTGGGTTATTTTTCTTCTTTCTTTATTCCTCTATGATCAACAAACTGAATGTTGGTGGACTAAACAAAACATTTCAGGCTGCACCTTCAGTTTTGGGAAAACATTGGTCGACATTTATCATCATTTTCAGACAGTTTAAAGACCAAAAAAACCGACTTGATTAATGGAGAAAAGATCTGCTCGATTGATGGATAATTAAAATAATCGTTAGTTGCAGTCGTACTCTGAAACATAATGTTATTATACACCTTTTAAGTAGTTCCCAAATCCACACGTTTCTGTCCACATGTTGAAGAAGAGATTTCCCTCTGTGATTAAGAACAGTTTCACGGCCTCCGTCTGGACTTTCAAGGACTCTGAAAGCTGCTGTTGGTTTGTTTTGATGACGAGAGAAGAGGATGAAGAGCCGCTGATTGTACACGAGGAGTCATTTGTGTCGATGAAGCAGATTTTATTTTGGAAAGTCTTGGTGCTGAGACACTTTCAGCAGAGCTTCTAATGAGGAACTTTTATTTTGGAGAAATCACAGGAACTGTTACAAACGTGTAAAACTCCTGGAAATATTGTGGAGATCGGTTGAAATTGAAATTTGTTTGAAGTGACCATATTTGGATGAGCTAAGGGGGGGGGAGGAGCAAAGGGGGTGGATCAAACTGAGAACTGAAGCCCCGCCCATATGCACATTAATCACACCAGACACGCCCCCAAAACACAATATCTAATGAACGCTGGAGTTATTTCCAGAAGGAAACTGATCAGAAGGAGTTTATCTAATATGATGACTCGTGGAAAACATTTACTGACTTTGTATTTCAGGAGAGAACTTGATGCTTTTCTAATAAGAGTCTACTGGAGCCCCTAGTGGCCGTCGGTGGTATTGAGGACTAGAAGCCACCACCAGGACGTCCAGCTCTCTGAGGTCATTAAAGCCTGAACAGATCTATCTCCTCTTGACGGAGTTCCTCCTTTTGATGTGTGCCGGAGACGTTGTCCTTTTTTTTTTTTTCATTTTTAAGCTCCGTCATATCTGATGTGATGTTTTAACGGAGACGCTGAGCAGAAAGCCGATCTGTGTTTCTTCTCTCGTGTCACATCAAAGCGCCGCGGCAGCCGTCCGGGCCGAGCCTTCGAGGAGCAGACGGGACGGTAATTAATGTCACTCACCTGTCATGGCTGAAGCCTCGCCGTAGGGCGGCGGCGGCGTCTCTGTGTACGAACGCCAGACTCATCGCTGTCACAAATAACGTAACGAAGCCGAGACAGACGGGTCTGAAGGGAAATCTGGATTCATCCCCGACCGAGCAGAATTTATGGACTGAAGCAAAATAAGAAAAGTAAAATGTTCCATCATGAAGCCCCACGATGCTGAACGTCACGTATCAACAACGCCAAAAAAAAACAGCTGACAAAGTGCTAACTGCGCTACAAAACAGGGAAACTCGAGTTAACGATGCTAACGACCCTCAGACGCCTCAGAAGGTTCCCAGTGGAACTCGGTGTTGACAGTCTGACTCTGGGGAACAAATTCACGGTTGCACAACTCCCACCAACGTCAAAGAAAAAACCCACCTGGTGTCTCCTGACCCGACGCTACAGCAGATTCAGGGTAAGCAATAATAAAAATATAAAACAATTTACACAGTTTACACAAATAGAATAAAATGAAACAACAACAGCGCGATGCTCTTTTTTTTTATTATTGGCTATAAATGTCACCAGTTTTGCAGATGTTTCACGAAGCAGATTTTTGCCCCACGAAGCGGTCGGGGGTTCACCGGTTATCGCCGCTCATTCTGAACCGAAGGATCTCGTTACCGGTTGTCACGGCAACCCATCCAACCACTGTTGAGCAATTCGAGGCGTCTGAGGCGTCACTACGTTTGAAATCTTTCAGTGTGGATTTCGACTTGAGGGATTTTCTTTAAGATTTCGCCAATTTCCGGCCGTCACGTGATCGATATCTGGGGAATCTGGACAAACGTGGATGTGAGCTGCAAATTTTACGGCCGCCGGAGGAAGTACGCAACCATCAGGAGGCAATTCCACTTCAACGATCAATACAGTTTTTGTCGCTTTCGGTGGCAACTTCAAGAAGATCCCGTCGAGCCTTAAAAAGCAAAGAATCTCGAGACGCCCCGAAATCCTTCAGGCGCTTTTAAAAGCGTCCCGGAGGAGAAGGAGGATCCTGGTGAACGTCGGAGACGGTCTGGTCTCACTTTTCAGAGTCAGAGTTCATCCATGTGTTCCAGGAATGTTCCTCTCACCTGAGATCAGTCACAATCATTTCAACTCCACATCCGGACGAACTCTCCGTCAACGCTTCGTCTGCAGCCGACGTGGAAGAACACGAGCCGGCTTTCCATCTCGGTCATTTTCATTTCAGAAGTCGATTCTGCTCATTTTTCTTGCGTCGCTGCAGTTTGTAGTTTTTTTTAAAATTTATTTCCGTTTTCTTTTGGTGGTGACGGACGTCTGCAGCGGTGTTGAGTTACAGGAGTCGCCTCGTCACGGCTCAATATTATTCTTCCGGGAGGGAAATATCTCAGGGCTCAGACTCGGTGAAGAATGTGGAGAATTTTGAAAGTGAAAGCTCGTCTACCTGAATGAGTGAATGTCGGTCATCGGGCTGAAGAAGCAGAAGTCACGCAGTCGCTGTCAATCAGAGTCTTCTTCATCTTCTTCATCTTCATCTTCTTCATCTTCTTCATCTTCTTCATCTTCCTCTGCAGCTACGACGTCCTTCACCAACGTCATGCTGACTTGTGATCGATTTGTGGTGGATTTGGAAATTGCAACGTAACTTTGTAGATAGTTGAGAGTTTTTTGCAGAAAATAATTGTTCAATTTCTTTAATTTACATTTTTTAATACATTTTTTTTTTAGCACTAACTGATAAAGGAATAAATATGTAATCACTTCCTTTGATAATAATCCTGCTGCACATTACAGAAATATTTTTGTTTTAATATATTTGTATTTATTTATTAAACTTAGAAAATGTAAAACATTTTTTATAAAAAAAAAAAAGTAACGCAGCTTTCATCAGCCTTTCAAAATAAGAGCTTTAGATGCTGTTTAATTCATGTTCATTCAACACATAGACCTGCTGGATGAAACAAACAAAGAGACGTCTCTGACAACTGGACGTGTGGAGAAAACTCATTTAACATCCAGTAATATACATCCTTCGATAATAAGCATTAAAAATCTGAAATTCTAATGTTAATCCCACATTAAACAGGTCACTTCCTGTTTCTCCTCTTGTTCCTGTTCCTCTGGTGAACAGAGTTTTATTTGGTGATGAAAACAGAAGCAGAAACATTCTGGTTGGAAAAGTTCCCGCAAAGTGTCGAGCAGCTGAAATCCTGTATCAGGCAAGAACGGGACCACATTTCACTTTCAAAACTCCAGCAACCGCTCTGGAAACGGGGCTGTAAACCGATCCAACGTCGGCCGCTGGTACGAATGTGAAATATGAAAAATCGTCTGCAGAGACGGGAGTTTTCCGGGTTTTTTACTCTCCGTGAACCAGTCAGCGTTTGGCTCGGCCGCCCGGGACGGAGTTAAAGTCCAAATATCGTCTCCTCTCAACAGATGGAGTCAAGATGGCCGTCCGTCTTCCTCCTGCAGGAGCTCATCGTCTCCTCACTTACTTCAGAAAGTCTTTTTCTTCTGCTGCATCGGCGGCTTTGGTTTGTGGTGAGTTTGGTTACAGAGCGACTCACTAAAAAACCTGCAGGTATAACATGCACCCCCCCATGAAGAAATGCCTCACACACACACACACACACACACACACACACACACACACACACACACACACGCACACACACACACACACACACACACACACACACACTGGTAACCTGCAGCTTCACCTGTAGCAGCCCGGTCGTCAAATGTTCTTTTGTTGCTCTAATGGCGGTTAGTAAAAAAAGCTTTTAGGTGCATTACCGCCACCTTGTGTCGGAACCGAAGACAAGAGAAAATATATTATTTTTAAATAAAATAAGATTGTCACGTAGACGTTTTGTTTTTTTCGATGATTTACTAACTTTTTAAAATCATGAACCGGAGATGTACCTGCATCTGTTTGGAGCGGTGGTTGTTCACGTCCTCAGAAATGAACGCAACACGTTAGAGGAGCGGGGAGGGCGGAGTCAAGGTCACATGACGGATTATTTTCAGATGGACCTCCAGAAAACTAATAAGAAGGAGTGACTTTAGCTAACAACACCGAGATAACTGATGGACACATTTTATTCACTTTGGATTTGATGAGAAGTTCTTGGAGATCTTTGTTGCTTCACATTTAGCGTCTCTGGTGAAAACTTTACGACTTTCTTTAAAGCAGGACGGTCTTTTCCCCGTCGGTCCGCCGTCATGTGTTTCCTTTATCCACGGCTGTTACAGTGCTGCTGAGCTCGTTCACGGAGATTATGATTGAAGGCTGTTTTAAGACTTCATCACCCCCCTCCCTCCTCCTCCTCCTCCTCCTCCTCTTCCTCCCCCTCCCCCCCCTCCTCCCTCCTCCTCCTCCTCCTCCTCACCTCGCTGGGTGTTGGATTTCACTGCCATTCCAGGGTAGATGACTGCATCGGCTCCGCGGGGGCATTTAGCACAAGTTCAAGGGTTCGGTCATTGGAGGGGGATGGGGGGGGGAGGTGAAGGGGGGGGGGGGGGGGGCTACTATTCAGGCTACTGAATGTGTACGTGGTTTCTAAACACTTACAGTCCTCACAGTAATAATGCTGTTGATTACATCCCAGTATAGGAGGCTGTTTGGAGCCGACCTCTAGTGGCACTCGCTGGTATTGCAGCTGAAGACACTTCTGGATCAGAACCATTTCTCCGACCTGAAGCTACGAACTCTTTTATAAACAGTCTGAATTATCAGAATAAGCTGAAAACCTCTGGGGCTGAAAAATGAAGTGCCAAAACCTGCAGTTCCTGAAACGACCACTAGGACTCCAGCAGCGAGTCACAGACGTCCACGTTAAAACTTCACAGCAGAAATAAACACGTTTACAGCCTGGTAGAAAAAAACACTTTTGTTTTCTGTATTAATTTCTTTGTTCGACTTGGACAACCGTACGAAGTTTAAAGGGCGGGGCTTGTTTGAGTGACAGGTGAGTGAGTTTACGTCATCGGTCGTTACCACTTCTCCGTGTTGTTTTTGGTTTCTCAACAGAGAAAGTGGACTTGTTGCAGTTTTTCTCCCCGATGGTCAACGACAGCGACGCGTCCTCGTCGGCGGACGGTCGGCGCTGTCCGTCTCTTCACGTCGGCCTCTACACCGGCCGGGTGATGGCCGCACGGCGGGCGTTTGGACCGCGGTACTTTCCTTTTCACTGATAAACGCCGACACGTCTTTTCTTCTGCGAGAATCCGACTCTTGAAGGAATAGTTCAACCTTTCGGGAAATCTGACACTCAGCTTTCTTTCTGAGAGATGAAATGATTTGTTGATTTTTGTTTGTGTTTTACTTTGAGTGAGTCAGGATGTGGTTAGCTTAGCTTAGCATACAGACTGGAAGCAGGGGGAAACGGCTAGCCTGGCTCTGTCCAAAGATAAAAACACATCTCCCAACTCAAATTAAACAATAAAAACAACTTGTGGATTGAAAGAAATCATTTGGAAAATTAAGTTATTGTTATTTTGGTTTTTTTCTAAAAGCCAAAAAAAAACCTGTCTAACATTAGAGGAGATCAAATATTTTGGTTTTTGGCAAAAGAAGGAATTGTTAGAAAGACATTTAATTGATGAACAAATTAGATAAGATAGTTGACGGTGAAAAGAAGTTATTCACTGTTTTGAAAGTGTATTTTTGAGCCCAAGGCGGAGCCACGCTAGCTGTTTCCCCCTGCTTCCAGTGTCTATGCTAAGCTAGGCTAACCACATCCTGACTCCAGCTCTGTGTGTGTGTGTGTGTGTTTGTGTGTGTGTGTGTGACTGTGTGTGTGTGTGTGTGTGACTGTGTGTGTGTGTGTGTGTGTGTGTGTGTGTGTGTGACTGTGTGTGTGTGTGTGTGTGTGTGTGTGTGTGTGTGTGTGTGTGTGACTGTGTGTGTGTGTGTGTGTGTGTGTGTGTGTGTGTGTGTGTGTGCAGGTTTTCCGATGACTTCAGCTTGCTGCTGGAGCTGCAGAGCTCCCAGAAGGAGGAGAGCAGCGTTGTGACTCTGCTGAACTCGCAGCATCACGTCCACCTGCAGCTCCGCGTCGGCCCTCGTTCGCTCACCTTCATCTCCACGCAGCACCGAGAATACGAGTAAACAAACCTCCCGACCACAACGTTAAATCGATGTGTACAAATACACAAGTTCCCTCGCTGACGTCCCGTCTGTCCTCGTTGAAACCAAGGTTCTCCGTGGCGTCTCTGTGGGACGGCCGGTGGCACCGGGTGTCTCTGGGAGTGTCTCCGCTCTGGTTGGAGGTGTACGTGGACTGTTCATTGGTCGAGAGGGTGAACTGGGCGTATCCCTGGCAGGACGTCTCCGTCGACGGCCTGCTGATGGTCGGAGGAAGTCTGGAGGGCTTCGAGACGCCGTTTAATGTACGTCGAGCTGCTTAATGTCACCTGCTTGTTAGTTTTTATTATTATTATTATTATTATTATTATTATTGTTGTTGTTGTTATTATTATCCAGCCGGTTGATTCGATCTCTCAGATCTCAGCTGCAGGTTTCTGTTTGTGTGTTTGCCCTCGATATATCCGTGGATGACCTTTGACCTCGTCTTCCTCCCGGTGTCCTCAGGGTGCTGTGAGGCAGATGACCTTCGTGATGGGGGACCCGGAGGCTGCCAGAGACCACTGCACCCTCCACCGGCCGGCCTGCGGACCGCCGACCCCCAATGCACTCTGGGTAGGAGAGTCACGACAAACTTCTCCAAGAGTTTAGTCGAGTCAGGTTTTCGTGAGCCGGACACGTGTTGCATGTTAAACGCTTCACGGAGGAGAAGACACGAACATGAAGAATAAATCCCACCTGAGGAAACATTGTGGTAAATACCGGCTCTCCATCTTCTCATCCCGCCGGGAGGAACCGAGACACGAGGAAGACGAGAGAGTGAGGAAAGCTAAATGAAACTCCCCCGTGGGAATTTATCAGACTGGGAATTTAAGACGAGATGCTGTTGGTTCCATGAATGTAGGAAATGTAGGATCCAAACACACAAACACAAACAGCCAGGAAAGCTTCAGTCATCATGTTTTCTCTTTTTTATCTCCGAAATTAAATACAAAACTTTCTCTGCCGGCATTATTTTCATGTCGAAGAGAATTTTTACCGAAAGTGATGTAAATCACAGTTTATAATCCCGCTGATAAATATTGTGTTAATGTTATTTGACCTAATTTGTGAGCAGCTGTTTTTGTTTCCAGCTCACAGTGAGAGTCTCTGCTGTGTTTGTGTCCTCTGATCTCTGCGTGTCTCACCGTGGGCGGAGCCTCAACCTCCACCGTCCACTCGTCAATTCATCGCGTCGTTCACCCGGACAGGTTCAATAAATAAACAGAAAAAATGATGAAATTGATCCACAGTTGGAGACTCCTGATCGACAACATGTCCGATCACCTCGATTCATATTACATGGAGAAAAACAACGTCTGAATAATTTGAGACGTAACTGATCAAAATAATGCGCAAAACTCGGAAAAAAAACCCCATAAGATCCAAGTCGCAGTAAAGAGTGTCGGTTCGGGATGAAACTTCCTCTTTGAACTCTTTCTACACATTAGTTTCCTCTTATTCTCCTCATCGTAAGCGAGTCATCGAGTTTTAGAGCGAACGCTCGTCTTCCTGCAGAGAAGGAGTCCGTACATGTGGTGAGTCCACAGTGAGGTGAAAGTCTGAGTCCTGCTCTGCTGTCTGATGGTGTGTGTGTGTGTGTGTGTGTGTGTGTGTGTGTGTGTGCGTGTGTGTGTGTGTGTGTGTGTGTGCGTGTGTGTGCGCGTGTGTGTGTGTGTGTGTGTGTGTGTGTGATGCTTCGGGATGAACGGCCTCGACTGTTCTGGGACGTTAATTATAACAGAAGTAAAAACACGTTTGCTTGATTTGTAGTTTTTCAGTATGAAGCATTTGACTTTATGTTTCGGACCGTTTTTCATGAAACGGCTCGGAAACAAGGACTCATCATCTCAGTGTGTGTGTGTGTGTGTGTGTGTGTGTGTGTGTTAAGGATGTGTTGGCTCTGATAAACGCCCCCTCAGGGAGGATTATGGTTTTTCTCCCTGTGTTCATTCATCGCTGCCTCCTCGGTGCCGCCCTTAAAAAATTAAACCGGCCAAGTTTCCGCGCCCCAACAGAGGATGTAGTTTCCAGGGTGGTGGGAGCCTGAAAGGTCAGATGGCTGTGTGGGTTTGGGAAAAAAGTGGATGATTAAAGATCTGCCTGCACACATCTATATTTATCTTCACTATACAGTTTGTACAGGTTTTTTTTTTTCATTTAAAGGAGTTTTTTATTTTTTATTTGTGGTGCTCATAATTTTTTAAGTAGTGGTTCCTTTGAACTGATTTCTAAACAAATACAACTCATCAAAACTGATTATAGTTGTACAATTTTTCCCATTGATGTTGTGGTTGTTATTAGAAGATAATTCTAGTGTGTTTCAAACTTGATGTGACTTTTGTGGCTCGTTCTAGCTTTACACCTTCGGTGTAGAGATGTCGAGAAAAAAGTCCAAAAAAACAAAGATTTTTTGCTTAAATGATTTGAAATGGATTTTTTTTTTTTTGAAGTTTGACTGAAAGTAAACAGAAATTTGGTGCCTGGAACTGAATCTTCATCAGGGACAGTTTATATACAGTCCATAGACTTTATATAAAAGTGGACGTAGCTTCGGGGTCTGAAAACTGTAGCTAGTGTCTTCAGCTGCAATACCAGCAAGTGCCACTAGAGGTCGGCTCCAAAAAGCCTCCGGCTCCATAGACTCCCATTCAACTTCTCTCATCAAATCCAAAGTGAATAAAATGTGTCCATCAGTTATCTCGGTGTTGTTAGCTAAAGTCACTCCTTCTTATTAGTTTTCTGGAGGTCCATCTGAAAATAATCCCTCATTCATTAGAAAAGAAGATTCAAGAAGACCTGTTTTTGGGGGCGTGTCTGTTTGATTGGTTTCGAGTCCGATTCACTCTCTCTAGTTGAGGAACATTGTGAATTTCTTCTTATTGTAAATCTGTTTTTAGCTGTTGAAGGCAAACGTCTCCAAACGGTCCAACAGGCAGCTGTTGGACTTTTAATTGGACGTAACAGGTTTACAGTTAAGTTCATTAAAACTGGTGCTGCTCATCTCTTCCTTCCTTAAACACCCAGTCAGGCTTCAAGGTCTGCTGATTAAAAATGACTGTCTGATTTTGAAGGATCTAATGATACAACTAGAACCTACTATTCATTTTTGTGTGATCATTTTGGGATGAGCTGGGGAGGAAGGAGGGCGGGTCTCAAGGTGAAACATGTCCGAACCCTGAGATGATGTATTGGGGGGGTTGCAGGAGACGCTCTTGGCTTCGCTGCACGTCGAGGCAAATGGATGTTAAACATCAGGCCTCCAGATGTAGCATTTTATTACACCCAGTTATCCAGAGCTGGATGTGGGATAACTTTAATCATAATTGGAGCCTTATTAATTACAGATTGTGAACAAAGCTGTCGTTCATTCGGATGTGCTCAGCCTGTTTCCCACAGATCTTTTTTCTCTTCAGTCTTTTTTTCATCCTGACTATTTTTGTTGAGTTGAAACACACTCGGTCGCGTCCAGCTTTCCGAATCTGGAGCTTCTTTTGCAGCAACATCCAGATTTGAAGCATCGTCTGTTGTCACGGCAACAACTCTGCGTTCCATCAGAACCCGATATATCGGTCAAAGTCCTCACGACAGATATGAGTGTGGACAGCTGTGGATGTAAGCTGGTTGGTGGAACCGTGAACTGGGAATTGTAGTTTTTTTCTTTTCTATAATAGTTTTTTCATAATTGATTATTTGACTACTGGTGTGTTTCGGCCAGAGGTTGAGAAGGAAGACTTCGGCAAATCACAGACCAACAAGCCAATAACTAACAAGGAGCCGGCTGTAACCGAGCCCTCCATTAGAAGCAGCAGGGACGTGGAGATGGGCCAACTCACTTCAACACAGTTTTTCATGAACTCTGGATTGATGACTTAACATGAAGGTAAATCCACCTGAATCCACTTTCCTCATCTTGGCTGAGGCTGTGCTATAAATATCTCAGGCATAAATTCAGTCCAGTCTGGGCTTCTGACTCGTGGTCGAGTTTAAGGTTAAGGTTAAAAGATGCTGAAAATGTGTTTTTTTTTAATGCCAAAGTAAGAAAAAAAAGAATAAATAGGAAATATAAGGAAAAATAAGACAAAGATAAATGTAGTTGAATACATTAAAACAGCAGCAGAGATAAATCCTTTAAGTGAGTAGAAATGTTGAGTATGAGGTTGTGATCGTGCAGAAAGGCTGATTGACATGTTGAGTGTGTGATGAGAAGTGCTGCTACCAACAAGTCTAACATCTGAAGTGAGCAGCCTCTGACTCCGACTGTCCTTCTCACGGCGACGTAAAGCCGGCCTGAGAACCCTCACCCGGCCGCCGCGCCGTAATTTAAACCACATGTGGTCTATGGGCCTTCGTACCGCTGCTGTTATCCCGCTCATCTAACGGCTGTCATGGTTAGACTGTGTATATTTGCGATGGGAGTCGAAGGCGGTTTATTTGCAGAGGGATTTTCGCTCTTTAACACAACATCTGTCTGAGCAGTGAGACTCTGACTGGAGCTGATGTCTCACCTCTAATCCTTCAGTTGAAACCCTCTCCTCTCGTGGTGCTTTGATTTCAGCTGCTGTAGGTCTGATTCATCTAAATGAACCCACTCGGTGAGATCATTAGCAGATTGTTGCACCGGTTTTTACGCCTCCAATTATATAAAAGACTTATGGAGAACCACTCTGACAATATATTATCATGGAGGATGATCTAGTTATCTTTGACAGCAGCTGATGTGGTGAAACTCGGTGAGAACATGAAGCTTCAGTCTGTCCCACATGTGCAGTCTTTAAATACTACAGACTGGATATAAAAGAGTTCGTAGCTTCAGGTCTGTAAAATGGTTCTGATCCAGAAGTGTCTTCAGCTGCAATACCAGCGAGTGCCACTAGAGGTCGGCTCCAAAAAGCCTCCGGCTCCATAGACTCCCATTCAACTTCTCTCATCAAATCCAAAGTGAATAAAATGTGTCCATCAGTTATCTCGGTGTTGTTAGCTAAAGTCACTCCTTCTTATTAGTTTTCTGGAGGTCCATCTGAAAATAATCCCTCATTCATTAGAAAAGAAGATTCAAGAAGACCTGTTTTTGGGGGCGTGTCTGTTTGATTGACAGGCCTGCGGTGCAGTCAGGTTACAGCTATCGGTGGGCGGGACGTAGTATCGTCAGGTTTCCAGTCCTATAGGATTAAACTGAGACGTGTAAATCTGAAGGACATAGCAGGAACCAAAAATCTGATATATTTTTTTATGTAAACCTGGAAAGAATCAGAAAGTTTGAAGAGTTAAAAACAAGAAAATTTTAAAGAAATATTTCTGATTTCAAGGTTTTTCCTGCCATTATAATACGTTTTTTCGCAGCACTGTAGCCACTATAACTGCACTTTGAGCTTGGTTTTACTAATGTTTGGTGATTTCTTTTTTTATTTGGCTGTGAATGCATGTTTAAATAAATATTATAATGACAATAGTCCAAAAGAAGTGTCCTGCTGACCACCACAGCATCTACGCCCGACAGAAACCTGAGAAAACCCTTGATTGTGTTTTGTGCATTTGTCATCCTCATCAGTGTGTTTCTCTCTGGCTCAGACTCCAGGTGTCTTCACCTGCATCTCTGCATCTCTTCACCTTTTGTGGAAGATGTGACACTAAGATTGTAGTTTTAAAATGATTCTTGTACTTCCCGGAGATAACAGCGTCCTCCGTCCTCCTCCGGGCCGGGTGAACAGTTGGTGGGTGTGGTAGCGAGCTGTGTGGTGAGTCGGGCGGCAGACCTCTGGGTGTGTCTCTGCTGGAGGAGGAGGAGGAGGAGGAGGAGGAGGAAGGGGAAAAAAAAGCCCTGACAGCACCAGTCCGCTGCACATGTGGGCTCTGCACTCTGTTTGACTGCAGCCGCGGTGAGTGGAGGGACATGCTGCAGACATGTGGATCGTGTTAACCTGCCTGCTGGGCTGCTTTTGGCTGCAGCACTCTCTCCACATTGGACTGACTGACGGACAGCAGACAGATGTGGTATGTGCTGTGATGGATGACCAGAAACCAGGATGCTATGAATGAATGAATGAGAGACTGGCCATCCTCTCCGGGATGTTTCCTCTGGTTGCTGCTGCTGCCGATGGCTCCAGATCTCCTCTCTGGGGTTTTGGTGCTTTGATTCTGCAGCCGGTGTAGTAAACCGCCCTTTCATTTGCCGAGGCCTGTTTGAGTCGATCCATATGAAGCCCGCCGCTCTGCGCCAGCACACGTGTGCGTCCGTAAAGCCGTCGATCAGACGCTCTGTGATGATCTTAAACTGCGTGCACGGAGCTCCGAGCGAAAACAACACATCATAGCAAAACGTGAAATAGACACGCTTTACCCTCTCTAGGCGTGACAGTTTCACGTTTTACAAGTGTGAAACTTGTGTAAAAGTAATATAACAAAGGATCATGTGACCCGGTACAAAGGAGATATTTCGGCATTGATAATCGGTGGCATCAATCAAGAGACCGCCGTGCGGGAGGCGGAGGTTCGACTCCAGGAGGTGACATCGTTCTTGAGTTGTTTTATGTTCCCAGACACCCAGCCAGGTTTAAGTTGTTGTTGTTACTCCAACCCTGTTTATTTGATCACAAATCCTAACCATGTGTTTTTTTCTGTAAATCACATGGCTGGCAGCATGCAGTAGGTTTCATTTCAAACGTGAAACTATCACGCCTAGAGAAGCCAAAGCGTGTCTACTTCACGTTTTGCTGTGATGTAAGGGTTCGTAGACCTCCGATGCTGCTGACGCCGCCCGACCTCCCTCTTCTTACGCAACCCTCCCACCAGCTGAACCTGCTCGTTCTGGTCGTCTCCAGACGACGGAGTGTGTTGGCTCAGCTGTGCGTCCTCAGATCGTTTCTTCACCGGCAGATAAAGATGACTCGATGGATTGTGGCTCATACCTCTGTCTCTGGATACAGATCACACTCTGTTCGGGTCCGGCTGATGTCTCCAGATGATGAGGGGCAGTTTTTGTGTCAACTTTCTCTCTGAGCTGTGTACAGTTATTTTCAGAGAGTTCCCCGACCTCCCCAAACTTCTGTTGTTGCATCAATTCGATTGATAGAAAATTGACTTTGAGATGAGGCCGTGTTAACATCAGGAACCACACGATGAACCTGCAACGATAACAAGGCTGAAATATAGTCTTTGGTTGCACGAGCTGAATGTGATATTCGTGAACTGCCGACATCAAAGACTCGGTTACGGTGAGCTGAACTCATCCACACATTCACCTTCATAATCGATCGTTGATCAGAGCCACGCTTTGTAATGTCCCTGCAAAACATCTGCAAAACATGAGTCACAAACTGGACACACGGTGACACAGTTGACCGTTATAGAGTCAAATATGACCAGCTGACGGACAGCCAAGAAGACTCTATTTATGTTTTTTATTAGCAGTAAATTCCAATAAAATCAGAAAAAAATATGACACGCATTTTAGTACTTTTTTCATTTAGAGTAAAAAAAAAATTGCAGTGTAGTTGTAGAGAACATTTGCTGAGGCTGGTTAACAGCTGGTTACAGTGGTGTCACGATAAAAGTAAGAATTACCTTTTTCTAAATCTTCAGGTTGTAAGAAATAATAGATTTTTGTATTACAGCTCAAAATTTAGGTTGAGAGCAAATATAATAATTTAGTGGGACAATCTGGGAAAGTAGATCATTTATATTTGTTTAAATGGAGTTTTTCTGGAGCCAGACGTGACCATATTTGGACGAGTCTGGGGGACACTATGCCCTGCCCACCTAAACCAGACACGCCCCTAAACAGGAGGGGGACCACCAGAACACTAATCAGAAGGAGGGAATTTATCTGATGACATCATGATGACTTGTGGAAAACATTTACTGACTTGACTTTTTGCTTTTTCAATGGGAGTCTATTGGAGCTCCTAGTGGCCCTCAGTGGTATTACGCTTTAAGGCACTTCTGCATCGGAGACTACGACCAGTTTTATATACAGTTTGTGGTTTTAGCAACATAATGGTGTCATAAACTGTGAGACGCCTTCCTCAGGGGGCGTTAAAGGGACGGAGGGAAGCAAAAATGAAGGTTTTAGTTTTTGTAGTCGTAGTTTGGTGGTTTGTAAGTTGGAGCTGTAGCAGCGGCTGCGACACTCATGGAGGATATATAAAGTATATAATATATGATATTGTGATTTATGAATTATTTATGAATAGTATTACCAATCTAATGAAAGTGTGATAATGCCTGAAGCCAGTCAGATCCCGTGTCTCTGGGGAACCTCTGCAGCTTCGGTGTGGTCCGTACGCCCGTGTTGGTTTAAGCTTTGCTTTGTTTTGGATTCTTGGTTATTTCATGCGGCGGTCCACGTCCGTCGGAGCGACGGTGATGAGCAGCGCGGCGAAAGATTAGCTGGACAAATAGGCTCAGGTGCAGAGCGATCGAGTGTCCGCCGGGCCGGGAGAGCAGCAGCAACAATGGCAGCTTGTCCGGGATAAAGGGGCATTGTGTGCCGCTGGAGACGGGGAATGTGTTCGGTCTCGTCTTCATGCCGTCGCTATCTTCTCATTTTGGTATCGGGTATCTTTGAAGTCTATCAGCTGCAGACTTCTATTAGTGTCCCACTTCAAAAAGTCTCACAGCTGCCAGATGCTGGAGTTTTCATCAGCACACATGCATGGGGCCTCCTTTCTGCATTATACTGCAATTATAGCTTCACCACAGAAATCAAATCAAGCATTGGTATTATTTTTCCTCATGGGGTGTCCAAAATAGAAAGTGTTCATTACCTGGAGAGCAGGAATGAGTTTAGTACATTTTATATGAGGTGCAGTCTAAAACACGGTTGATGCACAACAAACAGCTCATTTAGATGTTTTTTTTAAACAAAAAACACCAAACTCTAGTTAACAGGTAACAAGGCTAACAACAACCTAACATAGAGCTCATTTCGCTAAAAAACAACTAAACTCAAGTTAACAACGAGTTAACAACCCAAACAAACAGCTGATTTCACCAAGAACATGCTAAATTCAAGTTAAAACAATCCTCAGATGCCTCAGAAGGTTCCCAGTGGAACTCGGTGTTGACAGTCTGACTCTGGGGGGCGAAGTCATGGTGACACAACTCCCACCAACATCAAAGAAAAAACCCACCTGGTGTCTCCTCACCTGACGCTCCTTCTTCTTCAGTCTTTGGACAGTGAAGCTCCGCCCCTCTTTGAAACGCTGAACGTCACTCAGAACACCTCGCCCGACTCGTCGCTTCATCGCCGTAGACCTTCTGAAACGTTTCAAGAGTCTTCGTTGATGATTTCCAGAGTTTGACTCGGTGGAAATCACTGCATGGGCTCAGGAACACTAAATATATTGTGATCATCACAACCAATTGACTACATTTTCTTTTCTGTCTTTCTCTCTCAGCACCACCATCACCATCCAGACGCTGTCGACCCGAGCCGTGGCTTCGTACTTGTGGATGAACCTCTCGTCGTTTCGTCCACTAACGATGAAGACATAAGAGTTCGTGAGGTCGAATCCTCTCCGAGAATCCAGACGCTCGATGAAAATATCATCCAGAACGGTGCAGCGGACGCTTTATACAGCGTCCTCGACTCACCTGATTCTGAGGTGAAATCTCACGACGTTACTTCACTGATGAACGAGAACGTGATCCCGTCGATGACATCAGAGGGAAGCCGGGAGACAAACAGCCTTCAGCCTCCTTTGAGAAACGCCGAGGAGGCGCCTTTCAGTCAACAACATACCGAGTTATCGGCGTCTGCATCTGCTGCTGGATCAGGAAACATCGTCTACGGATCCGACCAGAAACTCTACCGAATCCACAAAGGCTCATCTGGTCCCGTCGGACCTCAGGGAAGAAGAGTGAGTATCATGGAATTAGATAGTTTGTCCAGGAACCTTTTTTTTTTTTTTTTTTTTTTTTTCATACAATTAACTTCTGAAACCATTCTGGAAGATATTTTACCACAAATTAGAAAAACAGTTTTTCTGCATTTATGGATGAGATTCTCTTAAAATATGTTCAGAGGTTCATCTGGTTTACAATCAGTATCACCAAAGCGTCAGTGTCACGTTTTGCTTCGGCCAGGCATGAAAAGTGCGACGCCTCAAGTTCGGGCACCAGAAACCACGTGGATAGGATTCAGAAAAGATCATGTTTGAGTTGTGTGACCAAATGTGGTCGGGTTTAGGTGCCGAGCTTCCTTTGGGTGAGGAAAAGAAATATTTTGTAATGTTATGTACGTTACCTAATGTACATAACAAGATAAATATCCTATGAAAGTTATTGAGATTAGGTTAGTTTACTTTTATTTGGTTGACTCCAACACCTCCAACCTCCACTTTACTCCAACTTTATCCGTCTATGTACTTCACCTTTCAAAAAAACGAGTTTTCAGAAGACTCACGATCAAGAACTGTTGATTTACAAAGAAAAAAAATTCTCTAAATGGTTCTTTGGCAACTGTTTAAGTCAAATTAAGACTCTTCCGTCCAACAAGGTGATAAAAAGTCCCTGAGAAGCAGCTAAAGTTGATCTTATGCAAATGGAATCACAAGGAAGCCGCTGCTGCTTCAGTGAAACCTCGAGAACAGATATAGCTGTTGTCACTGGTGCCACCAAAACATCAGCAGTTTATGTAATCCCCCAAATTACCTCCCTTTAACGGGTCCATGTTTGGGTTGTAAGTGGAGGTTCTGCTTATTCTGCGGCTGCAACTGACCCACGTGAAATTGACTCATACTGGTTTATATTGAACTTGTAAAATTACAGGGTGGTCAGATCGCCTTCAAAACCACGCAGCATTAACGAGGTCTCGGGGAGACCACAGTGACATTTTCCTTTGTAAGATCATCACTCTGTAGATGATGCCAAACTCTTGCTGCCAATAAAGCTGTATACATGTTATAAAAAGCTCAACGGCATCTTGTTCTTGCAGGGATGTGCTGGGAGAGAAGGTTATGTCGGATTTAAAGGTGACAAGGTAAGTTTTTTTTTTTTTGGAAGTAGATATTGTTAATATGGTCAGAGGAGCTGATGTGTTCCCTCTTCCAACCACAGACTGAGTATAAAAAGTGTTTATAGGTTCCTAGTCTGTAAAATGGTTCTGATCCAGAAGTGTCTTCAGCTGCAATACCAGCGAGTGCCACTAGAGGTCGGCTCCAAAAAGCCTCCGGCTCCATAGACTCCCATTCAACTTCTCTCATCAAATCCAAAGTGAATAAAATGTGTCCATCAGTTATCTCGGTGTTGTTAGCTAAAGTCACTCCTTCTTATTAGTTTTCTGGAGGTCCATCTGAAAATAATCCCTCATTCATTAGAAAAGAAGATTCAAGAAGACCTGTTTTTGGGGGCGTGTCTGTTTGATTGACAGGCCTGTGGTGCAGTCAGGTTACAGCTATTGGTGGGCGGGACGTAGTATCGCCAGGTTTCCAATCAGATCGGTCAGATCCACCGCTGGCTCCTCCCCCAGCTGGTCCAAATATGGTCACTTCCTGCTCCAAACCGCTCCGAACTAGCAAGATGGTGACGGACAGAATCTGAACTGGAGGATTCATAACGTTCACAAACCAACGATGACATCACTGATGGTTGATGACATCACTGATGGTTGATGGCATCACTGATGGATGCTGCTTGGGTTTAACTCGGTTTCAGAGGACAAAATGTCAACACACCTGTGAAGCAACCAGCAGCTGATGCACGTCCATAGTTACCATGGTTACCAGTCGCTCATACAGTTTGCTGAGGGTTGTTCTTTTCTGACATTTCCTCTGATTAGCAGGTGAATTTAATCGTAGTTCGGGTTTTGTCTGAAGTCAGAAGTAGTTAGACAAAGTAAAGTTGCTTTAAAAGCTGGATATCTTTTTATCATCTGTGTTTTACTTCCTCTCAATTATTGACTATTTTATTTTGAAGGGTTCTCAAGGTGTTCAAGGCCCAGATGGCAGCAGAGGAGATCCAGGACCTGCCGGACCTCCAGGACTTCCTACTCTCCACCTATGGAGGAACTCTGAGGAGGACTGGACCGACTTCAGGGTGAGTTTAGATCCAAACACCCACGCTACGATCCATCTGCCGCTGCTCCGAGTCCCCGAGGACGTCGGACCACGCCGTGGACGAGTTCTTGTTCTTTTTCCGTTGATTTGTCCCCTTGAGGTTGTCTCAGACCGGCGTCCCTGATGTCCTCACCACACTTTTGTCTATTCCTGGCTGCTTAATGTCACCCTCTCTTAATACCACAATGTTCCCAGCCAGGTTTCATGATTGAAAACATTTGTTAGAAACTATAAGAACTTCGAAACCGGTCCAGTTCAGTGAACATCTATAAACCTGCAGGGTGAAGCCAACAACGCTGAGGCAGCAGGTTGGACGGGCCAACGTTTAAATATTACATCAACTCCTGAGCGTCACTTTTATATTCAATTCTCTTTTCCAAGCTCCTTTTAACCTTTTTTTTTCTTTGTTTTTGTTGTTGTTGTTGTACCATATCCTAACATACGTCATCTGAAAACCTTCAATGTTATAGAAATAATCACTGAGACACTTATAGAGCACTAATGCAGCCCTGAGATCCTCATCCAGGACGATAACCAGCTTATACACCAGGACCCCCGAAAGACTCAAATTATGGCCGGTTGGGTCTCACAAACGACCTCAAAGACTCTGAAGGTGCTACCGACCCCTGAAAGAGGGTCAAAAATTGGACCTCCCTTCCAGTGTGTTAGAACTGAAGAAGCTTTTCAAATAAGAGGTAGAACGTCTTCAAGAAACTCAAAGAAAGTCTCGTTGTCTTTGGATAACGTGAAGAAAAACTCATTCATCAATCCTTTCTCATCCGGACGGACTAGACACCTTTTACGCTCGTCACTCCGTCTCTCCTCGACTGGTTTCTGTCATTAAACATCTTGTTTTACCACCGAAGTCCGTCGACTTTGACTTCTTCACTCCAAATCTACGATTCCCATCACTGATAACTCAGATTCACAGAGAAACAACAATGAACGAATCATAAACACGCTACAGGTTAAATAGTTTAAAAGTTTTTTTCACTGAAAAAAATGAAATAAAAATCCTTTTGAAGGATGATTTGGATTTATTATAACTGATTTTAGAGTTGTGATTATTGTTCCTATCGAGTCGTATCAACACTGGATTCAATAAGTGTTGAACTGTAGGAACATGATGACATCATCAAACGTCTTAAAAATGACGAGCAGTCAAACCAACACTTCCTCCAGGGAAAACTGCTCCATTCCTCATGTTGTTTATGTCAAAACATGAAAATGTGAGAATAAAACGAGTCATAAAGTTTGTTATTTTCCTGTGACGACTGCGACACACACGATGTTCTGATCCGACTGAGGAGAACCGGGCTTCTATTCCGGGTCCGGGCTGAGTAATCCTCTCCCAGCGTGTCCTACAGTGTGTCTTGGACGGCCTCGCAGCGCTCTGTAACGAGAGCTGAAGTCTCTGCCAGGCATCGTAACTGGAGCCCGTCCAGACCTCATGCCTGGGTCGGGCCCTGCGTTCTGCTCTCCGGGCTCTCCGGGTCGAGCTGGCTGTGAAAGGCTTCAGTGTTGCCGCTCGTCTCAGAGCACACTGGAGGCTCTGACTGCTCCACCTCCGTCCGCAGAGACGCGGTGAGACCCGGGGGAGGTCCTGGCCGAGCCTCACCTCGACAGGGTTGGCTAGAGTCCACCGGACCCCGCCCTCCGCCCCCCACGCCCCGCCACCCCCCAGCACCACCCACCCTCTGCTGCAGAACCACCGCCAACATAAATAGGACCTGGAGGAGCAGGAGCCGGGTGGTGCAATAAACCAGAAGGACTGCTGAGTGCCGGAGCGGACCGGCACTTCTCCTGCTGCCATAATCACTTAGCAGCCGTCGGCGAGAGACGCGCCGCACGCAGCGCTCGGCACTCGACGCTTCCTGTCGGCGCTCGACGCTTCCTGTCAGCGCTCGACGCTTTAATGCACACTCGTGTTCTTTTCTTGGCTTCGTTTGGACTCTCAAGTGTTTACGAGACATAAAAGTGTGAGAACCGAGTTCAGACAGCAGCGTGATCGATCTCAGATGTCCCGGCGGGTCCAGTTGTACTGATGTGTGGCCGATGTGGGAACTTAAAAGTTGCAGCAGTTCGTGTTGTCGGCTCAAATCAAATAAAGCTGGACCAGAACATAGATCTTCCCTCATGGAGACAGTAGCTGCACCCTGATTGGTTATTTCAAAAGTGTTTTCCCGACCACCACCATGAGCTGGACAATTTCAGTTTTGTGTAACGTCCGTTATGAATCCTCCAGTTCAGATTCCGTCCGTCACCATCTTTGCTAGTTCGGAGCGGTTTGGAGCAGGAAGTGACCATATTTGGACGAGCTGGGGGAGGAGCCAGCAGGTGGATCTGACCGATCTGATTGGAAACCTGACGATACTACGTCCCGCCCACCGATAGCTGTAACCTGACTGCACCACAGGCCTGTCAATCAAACAGAAACGCCCCCAAAAAGGGCAACGTGTTAATTGTAGCTATAAAAAACAACCCAAGATACACTCTCCCCCTCTAAACTGCATGGAAACTAAGGATTTGAACTGTAAAGTACCTGAGTTGAACCACTAGGGCCTGCTAGACTTATACTCCAGTTATTTTTACCCCCTCACCTTCAACAGATCTCGACCTCGCCGATATAATAACTTTACTTCCGTTGTGTTTCCAGAGGTCGTCCGTCTACCAGATGCTCCGAGCCGGCTGGCCGGTGAGTCGCTCATCTTTCAGACCCAATCACAGTGTTTTTTCAGACTCCGTCACTGATTTATATTCCTCTTCTCTTCAGGTGATGCCTGGTCCGCCTGGACTAACGGGGGAAATGGGCAAACCTGGTCCTGCTGTGAGTTTAAAGAGAAGGACGACGTCGATTGTTTCAGCTTTTTTTGCTCGTCATCTTTTTGATCTCGCTTTATCTTGTCGAATATTTTATGAAGGGTATTCCTGGAGATCCCGGGAGCAGAGGAAGACCCGGACACAGAGGAGAAATGGTAGATATTGACGCTGAAATGCCTTTTATGTAACATCAGCAGCTGCTTTAAACCTGTGTGTGTGTGTGTGTGTGTGTGTGTGTGTGTGTGTGTGTGTGTGTGTGTGTGTGTGTGTGTCAGGGTCACCACGGGCCAAAGGGCGTCGCCGGCAGGTCGGGCAGGTTGGGCCGCAACGGCAGTCAGGGAGCGGACGGGCATCGAGGACCGCCGGGACTTCCCGGGCTCAGGGTGAGGACCGCCGGTAGCCTCAGGTCGGAGGATTGATGACGATGATTAGTCCGAATCATCCGGTAACATCTGCGGTCGTCTCTTCCCATCAGGGTCCCAGAGGGTTCAAAGGGGAGGCGGCTTCGGCGGGGGAGAAAGGAGACGAGGTGAGTCGACATGTTCGAATCATCTCCACAATACAATCTGTATAAAAACTCTGGATTTGTCACGTTGGATGCAGAAACAACAACACATGCTCCATCCTGTCCTCCTCAGTAAACCAAAATTATTCATGCTAATTAAAACTTTTCTTTTGCATGAACTTTTAAGTCTAGAGATATTTTTGTGTCTTTATTATGCAGCAAAAAAAACAGTTTTGAGAGCAAATTTCTAGTGCTGCAATCAAAGAATCAAGTTTTGAAAGTTAAAATATACGAACTGAGAATACAATTATTTTCACTGCAAACAAATGAGCTCTTAAAGTTTTGTTAGTTTTGGTCACAGATGAACATTTTTACCCGTTGAACTACATTTAAAGAGGCAATTCAACCCAGAACATGCAGGTTCGCAGCTTCTATCTTCTGACTGAAAGGTTGTTTCTGCCTCAAAATGACATTTATTTCTCCTTTGCTTTGCACACTTACACGTTATGACTGTTTGATCCTTATAAAAGCACCGACTGTCTCTCACATAAACTGTACAATAAACCTTTAACAGGTTGGAAGGTTTTGACAAACAGTCACTTTTTAGCACAAGAAGAAGAAGAAAAAAAAAAGACTAGTTTAAATGCTTGTTTCTGAGTCTGATCGATAGTAAACACAGAAATCAGCTGCCATTATTTAATAGAACTTGAATTTAACTGCACATTTTAGCCCATTCTCATTATAAGCAGGGATATGATGATATGATGATATGCATCAAACTGAGCCATGTTAGTGTTGTAAAAAGACACAGTTTCCTAATGCCACACACACTGTATTCCATAATAAAAGACAGATTTCTAGTAATATGCAGCATTATAACTGCAACTCTGAACTCCCAGTGACTCAGCTGCCTCGTGTTCGCTCATTAAACGATAAATAGTCGTGTCCTGAAATCCTCCACTCTCTGACTAAACACCTGAGTGGAGCCTCCGTTCACACTGTGGTTACACGAGTCAGTTGGTAGCCAACATTCACATCGAGGTGCAGCAGCTCCCGACCGCTGCCCGGCGAGGATGAGCTGAATAAGGGCAAAGAAAAGAAGTTTCCATAAAGAGCTCTAAGTTCCTGTCCTGACTTGCAGGGTTTCGCCGGAGAACCTGGACCCGGTGGGGACGGAGGGAGATCTGGGGAGAAGGTCGGTGTAAAGAATAAAGATGAATATTAGCTGCTTCTCCTCTGATCCTGGGTGAGAGTCGTAGGAGAGGTTTGACTACATCTCCCTCTAGTGGCTGGAAAACGCTACTGAACATCAACTAGTGCTGGTCATACATTACTCTGTAGAAATACAATCAAGTGGAATGAGGTTGCATCTATATACCTGGTTACACTGCTATGATGACGTGCATTATAGAAAATAAATAACAAAATGATATCATAACTCTTCCAGCAGGTATTTTATAACATGACTGGTTTGATTTCTGTGTTATTTGTGTTCCCCTGCAGGGATCTAAAGGAGAACCAGGAGAAGACAGACCTGCCGGCCCTCCTGTGAGACTCACATCTTATCAAGACTAATTCATTTTAGTCCTGAACATCAGTTTCATCGTCGTTAAGAGTCAACAGGAAGTGTAGTGAAGAAATATTACACAAGATTTAACGTCAATAATTGGCACAAGTAAAGTTTTTTTTATTGGTGCGGCCTCCATTTCCATGGTGATACATGGGGTAAGACTAAAAACTGGAAAACAATCAGTAGACTCTTATGTAATGTACGCAATGTTTACTACTCCAGGAAGTAGTCACGCCCCTTAGCAACCACCTAGCAACAGAGGATTTCTAGTCTCCAACTGAATAAATACAGAACATAGAAACACTAAACTGCTCAGCTAGCTCAGTCTGGTTGGAACAAAGATATCTGATGAACAAAGATATCTGATGAACTAAGATATCTGATGAACTAAGATATCAGATTTTTAAGATAGTAGCGCCGTGTCACCCGCTCACCGGCTAACTAACTGTTAGCCAGTAAGTATGATCTAAACCCAACCAGCTAGCAGTTCTGCAGAGAGCACTGTAAAATCAAAAAGTCTAACTTTTATTGAAAAAAAAAAAAAAAATTATCTAACGAAATATTCTGCTTTAATACAAAGTTATTGAAGTTTAGCCTTTCAAAAACGAGATGGCCGTTGACCAATCAGATTTCTTGGTTGGAACTACTTGTTTCATAATGTTTGATATAAAATGTGCAGCTTTGATAACTTAATTCTGTCTGTGTTTGATTGTGTCGTATTATAAAAGAAATACAGAACTGTATCATCTGCATAACAACGTACGTTTAAATACGCTATACAGGATGTGATGCTGTTAGACTTGATTTCGTATAAAGTCTTCTATGGTTCTGGAGGATCTTTATCGACAGGCAGTCTTCATGATTTCCAGATGATGTGATGATTTATCTTGATGTTAAAAATTGAACTGCAGTTTGTGCTCATCAGGGACCTTCAGGTCATAAAGGCCTCCAGGGTCTTCCTGGACCTCCCGGACCACAGGTAGGACATGTACCAAATTATATTACTCTGATTACATCTTTGTTAGTTTCTCTGAAATGTCTCGCTGTGTTGATTCTTCCTTTTTCATCAGGGAGACTCTGGAGACGACGGGATGAAGGGTCCTCCGGGCCCGGCGGTGAGCATCACTCTGTTCCTTTGAAAGTTCTTCTTGCTGCTGATGAGATGATTTTTTTATGAAAGAGTTTGAATCTTTCAGGGGGCACCGGGGTCCACCGGCAGCATCGGACCACCTGGACTGAACGGGTCTGAGGTGAACTCGTGTTCCTCCAAATCATTTTACTTTTGAGGGTTTTAAAGTAAAATACAAACAGTATTTTTTTACAATGTGTTTGTTGTGTTCAGGGGGATCAAGGTCCAACCGGTGCACGAGGTCGGAGAGGTCCTCCAGTATGTCAACCTGTTAACTTCTTACACCTAATGTACAGTACACTGTAAAAAACTGTGGATCTTAAACAAGTAAAATAATCTCATATTTATTGTTTTTAGTAGAAATAGATCCTCCAGTGCTTTTTAACTTATTTAAATTTCCATGATAATCATCTTTGTCTTTATTTCAGTTACTTTTAACCAGATACAAGCGATACCTGTTGAACATTCACTTTAAGGCTGCTGAAGACTCATTTTAATCAGCTTGTCTGGGCGAGAACTTCTCATTTCAAGCAACTAACTGCAAAATTGTTCTGTGCTCATTCAAATTTTAAATCTTAGATCAGGAAATATGAGATTAATGATTTTGGTTTCAAAATTATGTACGTGTTTCTATCTTTAAATTCATGGTATATTACGTTATGTTGTGAATGCTGTAGCAGCTCGCCCAGTAAATTTAAAGGTCAGTAGTTTGATTCCTCTCGTCTCTGATAGGATGATTTCGATGGAGAATCCAAGCATCGTGTAATAATTGAATATTACTGCGTGTCTAACAGGGAGTGTCAGGACTCGCAGGAGAGACGGGCTCACCTGGACCTCGAGGTACTCAGGTCAGTTTAATGCGAGAGAAGCGTTTAAACCTTCATTTGACAGTTCAGAGGACGTTCAGTGGTTTCAGAAAATATTCTTCGTTTTCATGCTTTATTCTAAATGAGTTAATCTGAACTCAGGAACTCTTAACAACAAAGTAATCACGCCGATTATTGTCTAACGTTATGATTTAAGGCCACAATTGTCTTTAATTTTTGACAGAATAAAGCTCTTTGTCTGTGACATCCTTCACGTTATCATAAAGTCTTTATGTCCTCTGCATTATTTGTTGTTTCTTTTTATTTTCAGGGTCATCCAGGCGACGACGGCCCTCCAGGTCCAAAAGGGGAAGTTGTGAGTTTTGATCATATCATCTCTGTAGTTGTGTTTGTTTATTGAAGGTTGAACTGATGCTGATGATTCTGATGTCTGTGTTCTCTCTGACAGGGTGAAACTGGACCTGTGGGGACCAGAGGACTGCTGGGTATCGAAGGGCCCGTGGTAAATATAAATAAGCTTTACAGATGCAGAATTAACACATCTGTCAAAGTAAAATGTTCCTTTTCACTGTGCTGCCAGATGTTTTCTGTCTGTGTTCAAAACTCCATGACATCATCACCAAGTCTTCTCTCTGCTCTGTTTCCTCCTTCAGGGGACGTCAGGAGCTCTCGGACCGAAAGGATTTCCAGGCAGCACTGTAGGTTTTTGGTTAACCAGTAAATATCGGCATTAACATGATGGATGGAGGTCTGTTACAGAAACATACAGCGTGCGTTAACATACTATTAATTTAAAATGGATTCACCAAGGGGCTAAAACATTATGACCCCCTGTTGTTCCTTTGAGTGGTGCCAAAATCTGGCACTAAGACCTTCGCAGGACCGTTAAGTCGTGAAAGTTTCTGGTTGAAGCCGAGACAACTCCCTGGTTTGTCCATCAGTCAGTAACACAGACTGAATGTAAAAGTGTTCGTAGTTTCTGGGTCTGAAAAATGGTTCTGATCCAGAAGTGTCTTCAGCTGCAATACCACCGAGTGCCACTAGAGGTCGGCTCCAAAAAGCCTCCGGCTCCATAGACTCCCATTCAACTTCTCTCATCAAATCCAAAGTGAATAAAATGTGTCCATCAGTTATCTCGGTGTTGTTAGCTAAAGTCACTCCTTCTTCTTAGTTTTCTGGAGGTCCATCTGAAAATAATCCCTCATTCATTAGAAAAGAAGATTCAAGAAGACCTGTTTTTGGGGGCGTGTCTGTTTGATTGACAGGCCTGTGGTGCAGTCAGGTTACAGCTATCGGTGGGCGGGACGTAGTATCATAAGGTTTCCAATCAGATCAGTCAGATCCACTGCTGGCTCCTCCCCCAGCTCGTCCAAATATGGTCACTTCCTGCTCCAAACAGCTCGTTTATCTTTCATGTGTGTGTTCAGGGCCTCAGAGGACCGAACGGCGACCGAGGAGAGTTTGGACCCAAAGGAGACAAAGTAAGAGACGAGACCTCATCTGTGATTAAACGCAACATTTTAAGCTGAATCCAAATGTCTTGAGATAAACTGAATTGGATCTTTATTTTAAAAAGAGGCACGAGCTTGTGAAAATGTATTATCGCCACTTTTTTTTCCTTCAAGAATTCGACTGTCTCTGGAGAGAAAATATATCCGAGTAATTTCACCTGACTGTAAATTAACATTTAAAACCTTTAAACCTTTAAAAACATAATATTTCTCAGTAAAATTACTGTAATCGAAGCAGATGTTAATCGTGACTTTGTGACAAAATAACTTTCCTTGTTGTTCCCTCAGGGACCACCAGGGGCTGCTGGGATCTGGGGTCGTCAGGGAGGGAGGGGTGAACGCGGCACCTCAGGTCTTGTAGGGGTCAGAGGTCAACCAGGTCTTCCAGGGAAAGAGGTACAGATGATGACTGAAGTGGCTCTGCTGTTTGTTTTGTTGCAGGAAGTTAATTTTGACTAGTTTTGTCAGGCTAATATGAAGTCATTCATTTAAAGGTCAAAGGTCAAAAGAAACTCAGTTTGAAAAGTCCGCAGATGTCGATCTGAGCTGCAGCTCTGAATTACTGATGACATTAATTTAATTTCTTCAGTTTTAAAGGAGCAGTATGGAAAATGTAGTGACATCTAGTGGTGAAGTTTCAGATTGTTTCTCAATTGTCTTTCCTACAAATTTAAAATCAACAAAACTCTCTTACACAAACACACATTTTTGTTTGTTGCTATAAAACAGAAACTTAATTATAGTTTAACTTTATGAATCGACACATTATATGTTCGGTTTAAGAGCTTTTTATCTTAACGAGTTTTTTTCCCCCTCTGCAGGGTGAAGATGGGGAGGCCGGTGTCCAGGGAGGCGCTGGGAAACAGGGGTCAAAGGTCAGACTTTTTTACTGGTAGCGGGTTAAGTGAAGGCTAAAATTACTATTAGTACTAATTTAAATGCAACAATGATAAGAACAGTTGTGTAGCAGCTGGTGTAAAAATAAATGTATGTTATGAACATTAGCAAAAAATATCTTAAAACATTGGTAAAAATTAAGGGAAAAACCTGAAAGCATCTAAAAAAAAAAATGCACTTCATGGTCTACAGAGCCAACATGGAGGTGAATGTCTGTTTTTATTTCCTATTTAAGGGCAGCAAAGGCATCCCAGGACCAAATGGGAAGCCAGGCGTTAAAGGACCGAAGGTAACTCCTACCTGCACAGCAGAAATAAATCAACATCAGATGTTTGCTGGGTAGTTTTTATAGTTTTAGAAACTGTCTCCGTCCTTTCTCAGGGTCGAACGGGACTCGCCGGTCTGTACGGTGCACCTGGCTCGCCGGTAAGAACTCACAACAACAAGCTAATAAAACAGCTAATAAGTGAGATTATCTGTAAATATGAAGCCGTGCTTGTATGTGTGTGTTTGCTGTCGCAGGGTTTTAGAGGCCGTGTTGGGATTGAGGGAGCAGAAGGAAAGCCTGGTACACAGGTTCCCATTTTATAACTTTTCATCTCATAATGATTCTGTTTTTCGAGACATCTCAACGTTTTTTTTTTTAACTCGGTTAAAATTCATCTGAGCTGTCGTGTTTTCTCTGCAGGGAGTTCTTGGTTCTGTCGGATCTCCCGGTCTTAAAGGAGACAAAGTGAGTCGTTGCTCTTTTTTTGTTGATGTGTTAGAACCAAAAGTGTTCGTAGCTTCCAGGTCTGTAAAATGGTTCTGATCCAGAAGTGTCTTCAGCTGCAATACCAGCGAGTGCCACTAGAGGTCGGCTCCAAACAGCCTCCGGCTCCATAGACTCCCATTCAACTTCTCTCATCAAATCCAAAGTGAATAAAATGTGTCCATCAGTTATCTCGGTGTTGTTAGCTAAAGTCACTCCTTCTTATTAGTTTTCTGGAGGTCCATCTGAAAATAATCCCTCATTCATTAGAAAAGAAGATTCAAGAAGACCTGTTTTTGGTATCTGCTGCTGTACATTATCGTTGTTAAATCATCTCTGTGGTCTCGTGAAGGGATCTCCAGGTGCAGCAGGTGATCGGGGTCAGGCGGGTCCTTCAGGATCTCTGGTAGGAGCTCACCTCTCTGTTCTAAATACCAGATCAATCAGCTCGTTTTAAGTTGATAATAACGGACTCGTGTGACTCCTGCAGGGTCCTGCAGGGCAGCCGGGTCCGGACGGGACTCCCGGAGCAGCCGGAGAGATGGTGAGATTCACCGATCAGTAAATATAACATATGAGGAACGGAGACTTCTCGTACTGGCTTCTTCTGATTTGAGAGTTTATTCAAAGACCACATAAGTGCAGGTTGAAGTGAAGTTGGTTTCTTTATGACTGATTTATTTGAATGTGTCTCTTCAGGGCTTCACAGGAAAACCAGGGCTGATCGGGCCGCAGGGTCCGGTGGGCATGTATGTAAGTGACTGAAACTAATACTGAGATATGCAGCGTGATGGAAAGCTCATACTGTGTGTCATCAAATGGAAGGATTTATTATTATTATTATTATTATTATTATTATTATTATAATTAAAATAAAGACCCAGAACCACATTAAGTAAGTTGTGTAAAGTTACATCTGAATACTTGTCCCTCAGGGTTACCCCGGAGCGGTGGGCCTCATCGGGAGGCCCGGACACATGGGCCAGAGGGTGAGTTATCCGGATCAGAACCGGGACTTCTGTCAGGTGTGATGCAAGTTTCCAGTTTCTTACGCAATAATTCACTGTTGCTCAGGGAGACGCTGGAGTCAGAGGACCTGCTGGCGTCTCAGGAAAGACGGGACCTCCGGTGAGTGTCGTGATGCTCTCCACCGACATGCAGCCGCATGTTGAACACCGTCCGCCCATCAACACTCTGTTGTGGTGGGCAGAAACACCTTCATGTTGGATGTAGTTGGTTTTAAAAACGGTGTCTTCTTCTCAGGGTGTGCAGGGGCCTCCTGGAGAGAGAGGACCTCGGGGAGCTCAGGTGAGAAACTCTAAAAAAAACACACAAATATCAATCAAAATAATGTGAAGGGACATATTTTATTTTATTTTATTTTTCCCCCTTCAGGGCCGTCAAGGCGAGCTGGGGCCGAAAGGCGTTCGGGGACCGCTGGTGAGTAGATGACTTCATTTCACTTCTCCATCATCTTTTTTCTGACATCTGCATGTTTCCAGATGTTGTCAAGAGTTACAAGAAAATTTAAAAAAAAAATAACTTGGGAAAAAAAAGAAAATTGAGGGAAAGTTTTGAGCACCAAAAAGAAATGCACTGAAGAGAAATATATGCAGTAGATTAGTGCTTTTTTAAATTTGATTTATCATCGCGTGGTTTCAGGGCCCTCCAGGTCAGCCGGGTCCGGTAGGAGCCGTGGGGAGTCCCGGTCCTGCGGGGAACCAGGGGCCTCCGGGGCCTCCAGGGTCCACTGGACCGAGAGGGTTTCCAGTGAGTGGGTACTTTTCACCTTCCTCTCCTCCACATATCTGTAGAACGGTGTCTGAAGTACGCGTCCGCTTCATGTTGTGATGCCAGTTTGTTTCTGTTCTTCAGGGGAGTCCGGGCGCCGTCGGACCGACGGGTCGGACCGGCGAGAAAGGCCTGCAGGTACCTTAAACACTCGCATTAAACACACCAACCGGAGCTTCAGCTGTAAAAAAATACTGTTCTGGGTGAAAGTCTGGAAAGAATGAATCACTTTTAATAACATTTATTTATTTGCTTGTTTGTAGGGAGGAACGGGTCCTTCTGGTGATGTTGGTCCTGCAGGTCTGGACGGGCAGCAGGTCGGTTCCTTTTACATTAAACATGTCAGGAGGTTTATTTACTTTTTCACTTCCAAAATCAAAAACTTTTTTTTTTTTTTTATTTTTTTTTACTTTTGTAAACAACTTTTGCAAAAGTTCATGTTTATCGTAAGGTATTCTGCCTGTGTTGTGTTTATTGCTGCCTTCAAGTGGAATCAGGGAGCCCGTCATGTGCACAGTTTGCTTTGGTGTTCAAGAGGTCAAGAGGAAACTGTCGATAGGCAACAGCAATGTGGAGGGCGTCTAGAAGTCACAGAGGCTAAGAGTTTAGCATGCTAGCAGGCGGGTAACATAATGCAGGAAATGTAAAAGGTATAATGACAGAAGTATTTCCTCAAATGTATTCCTAGATTTCACAGAAAAACTCTCGTTGGACTAACATGACGATATATTAGCTTACCATCCAACAATAAAATAACTTTCATCTCCTCCACCATTTCTAAAAAACCCCGTCAACAAACACGTCACAACTCTGAAGTCATTAATACCACAAAAGGGCAACATTTATATGGAGTCCTCTCGTGAACGCAAAAAGTACGACCCTGCCTGAAGGCAGCATCATCCTTCTATATAATGGAACCTTTCTATAAACTCCATTATATAAAATCAATAAGAAATATTGTGCTTCTCATGACAGGGACCTCCGGGACCAGCCGGTGAAGAAGGAACATCGGGAACAAAAGGTGACCAGGTCTGTGAGAGGAATGTTATTAAATATTATTTAATTATGTGATAACAATAGTTTATTGAAGAAAACAAGAGTCTCACTTGTGTAGCTTGTGTTTATGGCCAGAGAATATAGATAATCTATATTTTTAGAAAAATTAATTTAAGTATTTCCAAACTGCAAATCTTTCAACTGAGAAAACGGCTTTGCATGTAACCTAGTAAATAAACATGTTTTTAAACAGTCAGAGACGTAAACAATCAACAAATATCTCTCAAACTGTCGCTGGTCGCCACCGCCAGCATCATTGGTGTCTGTTGCCACAGCAACAACATCCCACAGTGACATCAGGTGGGAAGTTAAAACCAAATCTCAAATGCTGTCCTCTCCTGAAACAGGGAGCTCTGGGTCTCCGGGGACAACCGGGACCCAAAGGACTGAACGGAGAGCCGGGACCTCGGGGCTCCCAGGGACTGCAGGGTGAGCCTGGGCCGAGGGGCAAAGAGGTCAGACCTGTTGTTATTCTACAAAAAACATTTTTATTCAGGGGCTGCAACGATTGATTATTAGAGCTATTAAATGAAAAATTATTAAAATGATTAATATCGCTCTCAAAATAGTTGCTGATTAATATTCGGTCAGTTATTGATTATTTAATGAATTGTTGTGTGTTGTTGTAAACGTTCTGCTGGTTCGTCCTCTCATTCGGTTCCTTTGCGCAGGGAGACGACGGAGAACCGGGACCTCCTGGAGATCCGGGTGTTAAAGGAGCGAAGGGAGATGCAGGGAACTGCGGTCCTTTGGGATCCGAGGGGCCTCCAGGAGCTCCAGGCACACGAGCACCGAGAGGGGCCAAAGGACAGAAGGGTTATGCAGGTTTAATGGTAAACGGGCTTCAACAGTTTTTTGTGCCTCTATTATCATCTGTTTTAGTAGAATACATGTTTATGCATTTTTATTTTCAGGGTCAAGGAGGCCTGATGGGGAAAGTTGGACCGCCGGGTTTACGAGGCCTCAAGGTGAGTTCCCTCCTGTCCTGCAGAACTTTAAAAGGTTGATTACGCTTAAATATGTCGAGTTGGAAAAACTGAAAAAAACCCTCGTAGAGACGCACCAAAGAAGACTCGACAAATATGTGAATTAAGGGTCTGAAATACTTTTATAAAAAAGGAGATTCATGATGGGTTAGTGAGTGTAAATGTCATCAGTTACAGATCATATCTACGACACAGTAAAGTGGGTTCAAACTGACCTCTGTGAATGTGTGGATGTTATTTTCAGGGTCTTCCAGGTACTTCGGGGCTTCTAGGACCTGACGGGCCTCCGGGCCAGAAGGTAGACGGTCCTTCACTATATCCTGCTATCAAAGACCAACGTGGTGTTTTTAAAGGATGTCTTTGGATGGCACAAGTACATTTAGAGAACTTCACTTCATATTTCTGCTCAGAAGTGTAAACATACGGAATATACTGGATATATTTTTAATTTAACGATTGGAGGAACGATCACAGCGACACTTGAAAACTCCTTCATTTATCACAGGATGGACAAAATCTGATTTCAATAAAAAGAGTTTTTAATTCCACAACTCTGAACTTTCCTCTTCTTCTTCTTCTTGGACGCAGGGAGATAAAGGTTCTGATGGTTCGGTCGGGGAGTCAGGAGCTCCTGGTGCTCAGGTAGAGATCAGTGCTGCTAATAGTCACAGTTATAATGTTATAATGTAAAAGTAACTGTCAATCACACTGTCTGACTGCAGGGGGGGGCAGGACGTCCAGGAGGGAAGGGAGACGTGGGGAAGAGGGGACCAGTGGTGAGTGACTCCAGGATGTCTCAACATCACTTCTTTTTTTTCTTTTTTTTTTTTTTATATATATTCTTCATAATCAGAACCAGTGAGAACAACTTAATTGACTCTTTGCTTTACAAATAAAAGATTTTGAACTCAACTCAAGACAACTGTAGATATATTTTTATCTTCAGAGGTCAGCAGGGGTCACAGGACGACGAGGAGATCCCGGTCCAAAGGGCTTGTCTGGACCTGTGGGGTTGAGAGGAGAGCCGGGACAGAAAGGAGAGCCAGGAGAGGCGGTGAGGATCAAAACATGGATTTAAAACGGGCTTAAAGACGAACCAGAGACTGTAGCTGTGGTTAGAAATAAAAATAACATAAAAAAACTGATTTCTCACTTGTTTATTGTTTTAATTCAGTCTTTCGTGATTATTGATGTTGTTTGTGAGGCTCTAAACTCAGACGACTTTCTATCGTTATGTGATAAACAATAAAGTTTCTCTCTTTCTAATCTTTAATATTGTAACTTAAATGTTTATTAAAGGCCTTAAATGGTTCCCCTTTGGGTTTGCAGGGTCCTGATGCTGAGCCGGGGAAACCGGGACCTCCAGGATTACAGGGACCTGAGGTAAGACCAGGCCTGTCAATCAAACAGACACGCCCCCAAAAACAGGTCTTCTTGAATCTTCTTTTCTAATGAATGAGGGATTATTTTCAGATGGACCTCCAGAAAACTAATAAGAAGGAGTGACTTTAGCTAACAACACCGAGATAACTGATGGACACATTTTATTCACTTTGGATTTGATGAGAGAAGTTGAATGGGAGTCTATGGAGCCGGAGGCTTTTTGGAGCCGACCTCTAGTGGCACTCGCTGGTATTGCAGCTGAAGACACTTCTGGATCGGAACCATTTTACAGACCTGGAAGCTACGAACTCTTTTATAAACAGTCTGTAGAAATAACAAACCTTAATGTTTCTTATGATCAGTTAAGTGCAGCATGTAAGCTTCCTAACTTTTGCTAATTAGCGCTCAACACTAAGTACAGTCGGCTTACTTAACAACTTAACAGGGACTTAGAGCTGCAAAGTGTTTCCTGTTGTCACCTGTAGAGGGTGCTACATAGAAATGATCAGTCAGTAGGTGACTCCACAGGGCCTGAGTCTCCCCTGTGATGCCTTCACTGTAACATAAAGGGTTAAATTTGGATCATTCATAAGGCTGCACACAATCAAGCCATTGCTTCCATTCATGAACTCTTCACCTCGTCCTCTTCAGTAAGTTCCTCTGAAAGCTCCGACCTCGGTCTCCGTATCAGACTTCATCCGTGTCGGTGTTTTTAATGATCCTCTGAAAACCCGACTGCAGACAGGCCTTCTATTGACGAACATTAGAAATGTTATTTGAAATGCTAATTCCTGGAGGTTTCTGATGAATATGAAACTCACGAGAACCAACACATAAAAAAAACAACCAAAAACGGCAATCCAACGTCAATTAATGGAGGAAATAAAGGAAATTCAGTGTTTACTGAGAGTCTGAATTAAACGGGAAGAAAAACACTTTTCTTGGAAAGCAGCTTTATTAATCCTCCACCTTCACACAGCAACTGTCAAATCACAGAAAGTCTAAAATTTCTAAATTATAATGACAAAAAAAATACGTAATATTTTACAGTTTATGCCGTTGAATGTAAAAAAAAAAATCCATAAAGCAACATCAGTGTTGTGTAGAATACAAACATTGAGTTTTACACATCCTGTTGTGTTCCTGGTCTGCAGGGTGTGGAGGGAGAGATCGGACTCCCGGGTCCCGTTGGACCTCCTGGACCTCAGGTCGGTCACTCAGCGGGGGGTCTCCGTCACCGCAGAGGACGTCACACTCATTTACATTCATTGCTGTATTCTGAATTCTTCACCTGATTCATCTGTGTGTTGCCTTCAGGGACCAAAAGGCCAACCTGGTCTGGAGGGACGCAAAGGACGGAAAGGTCAAAAGGTCAGTTTCAAAACCTCCGTATGTGTTTAGTAACTTCAAACAATGTTAATGTGTTTTTTTTGGAGGCTGAACGATGTATTTGCTGAAGAATGGAATCTCAGTGGCTGAAAGAGACGTTTCACTTTGACCTGGAAAGGATGAGTTACTTTACAAAGAACATAATGGATAAGCTTTGGAAAATTTTGAATATCTCTTACAATTTGTACCCCCCTTTCCTTTTACATTTTTTTTATTTATTAATGAATGAATTAATTCTATTTTATTTTCTAATTATCATTTAATTTTATTATTTTTGTAAAATTTCATTTTATCACCGTTTTCATTGCAGATGTTCAAACTGCGTTTTATTGTTGTTGTTTATGTTGTTCCTCTTATTATAAAAGTTACTAAAGAGATGTTTTAAAAAACCAAAGAAGCTCTGCATGCACTGTAAGATGCATATTTACAGAGTTGTTTTTTTTTAACATCGTGCACTTCAGCATCTCAAATCAAAAACATCTTCTGTCTTCTGTACAAAAAAAATCCTCTGCGATGCTGCTTCGTCAAACAACAACAAAAGTTTATTAGGTAGAAAATAAATGATGTAATATTTAGTTTCTGAAGGCGATCAGGCTTCTCAAGTGTTTGATAAAATAACTCTTCTCTAACAATTATCATAATATTGATTTAAAAACACATTCTCAGAAAGATTTCGTGAAACTTGAAATTGCATATTGAAAAATAAATGAAGTTATTAAGAATTTGAAATCAAATCAAATAAAAAATTATTAAAAGTTGACTTAAATTACAAAATGAGATGAATATTTTTCTTTTGTAATGCAGTTTTTTACCAAACAAATTTTCATTTAATAATGTCTTATAATAAAATAAAAAAAAATTGCATATTGGGACATATTAGTAATCCTCAAACAATTTAAATGTGTTCATAAATCTGCCCCTTAATTAATCTGATTGGACTGAATTTCAGGGCGATGATGGGAAAAGTGGACGTCCAGGGAAGGACGGACGGACGGGGAAGCGGGTAGGACAACACCTGATAATATGACGCAAATGTTAACTTCATATTCACATTTCAAACTCTACTGCCGTTCCTTTTTAAAGGGGAAAAGAGGGAAAGCAGGAAACAGAGGAACCAGAGGAAGGCAAGGAGAGAAGGTGAGCAGTGACTGAATTTATGTTTTTGCTCCCGTCTTTTAAAATGACTTCAGTTCAGAGGCTGTTTTCCACTGAATGAATATTTTTCTGTGTCCCTGCAGGGCCGGACGGGAGATCTGGGTCCGTTCGGTTCTCCGGGGAGACACGGCACTTATGTAAGCGGTTCATCAGACATCCTGACACTTTTTTGTCGTACTGTATCTTTGTCGTCTTTAGTATAAACTAAATTATTAACATCGACCTCTCGCCCTCTGTCCCAAAAGGGTGACGCTGGCTCACACGGACTAAAAGGTGAACTGGGCCGACCGGGCTTTAAGGTAGGACTTCACACGTCATTCATTTATTTATTCTATCTCGACGAGTGCTCACATTTATCAACAGAGAACTTCAGCACTGAGACTTTAAGTTTAAACATCAGAGGGTTGTTTAAGAGCCAAATCAGTTTGTTTAGTTTAAAGACGTGTTTTTTGTGTTCATTTATCCTTAAAAATAAGAATTCTTGCCAAATACAACACTCTGCGACTTTTAATTTGAAATGAAACAGGAAGTGTGACTTTGACAGCGCAGATGGTAGCTGATAGTAACGAGGCTTCAAGTTGATGTCTTGAATCAGTTAATACATCCTCAACCACTTAAAACCTTGTTGACAGATGTTTATTTATATGTCAGAGTCATGAACTACAGCTTTAGCGCCAGCCGGCTGCTGTGTGCAACCATGTGGATAAATCACTGCATCATCCACGTACAGCCGGACGTCCTACAGACAGAGTGAAAGTGTGTTCTGTGTTTCCGACCCTGCAGGGAGAACCGGGGGCTTCGGGACCGCCTGGTCCACCTGGTGGAGACGGGTTTAAGGTGAGTTTTACGTATCAGTACGACATTCAGTAGAAGCTTTTCCTAATCGATAGAGTGCCGAGTTGTTTACGGTTCATCGTCTTGTTGTTTCAGGGAGAGCGAGGCTCCGCCGGAGAGCCGGGAAGAGTCGGTCAAAAGGGAGAGCAGGTGAAGTGACACCGTGAAGTCCTTCTGTTCCCCTTTACTGTGCACTAATACTCATGATGTAGTCTGGACTGTTTCCCAGGGCGATATCGGCCCAGCAGGGAGGCGAGGACCTCTAGGTCTGCCCGGGCTTCCTGTAAGTCACCTGCACCGACAACAATAATAACTTCTGATGACGGAAAGAATCAACGGCACTTTTAACGTCTGCTTTTTTGGTGTTTTCAGGGTTTGTTTGGACAGAAGGTGAGTAAATCCTGACTGAGGCCATTTTTCTGTGAAATCTGATGATGTTTCTAATTAGATGCCATTTATGGTCATCAGGGACTGAAAGGTTTTACTGGACCTCTAGGACCTGTCGGACAGAGAGGTTTAACTGTGAGTATATACACAGCAGAGTGCAGTGGACACTGAACCCATGCAGGTTATTTGTGTAATAGATTTTTCTATTAACTGTAACATCGGTCACATTTTGTCTGTCAGGGTCCTCCTGGACCACCGGGACCCCCCGGAGGCTCCCTGAACCTCACAGTGACTCAGCTGAAGGTAAATACCACTTCTAACATGACGGCCACCATGTTTACCCTGCTCGTCTTTTGAGTGACAGCTGTGCACGTCCTCAGAAATTTACATTATGGGTCACAACGTGATCGTAGACTTTATATTAAAAAAAAGTTCATAAGTACGACAAACCACCAAACTACATCTACAATAAGTAAAAGCTGCATATTCGCTCTGCTGCATCACTAACGTCAGGAAGGTGTCTCACAGCATATTTCATCATTATGATGATAAAACTGTTCATAAAAATGTTCGTATTCTCCGGGTCTGAAATGTGAAGCCAGTACAGAAGTGCTGTAACATGCATTACCACTGAGGGCCACTAGGGGCTGGCTCAAAAAAAAAAAAAAACTCCATCAGACTCCTTTCTCTCCTGAAGTCAGTAAATGTCTTCAACAAAGTCATCACGGTGTCGTTAGATAAACTCCTGATCAGATATATTAGGACTCAGATATGTTTTGGGGGCGTGTCTTCTCCTTCATCTGTTGTTTTTTTCTCGTATTCTTTTTGTATCTCGTGAGGTTTTTTTACTCCTGTTTATATAATTTGTCTCGTTTCTGATGCTGATCTTCTTTATTTCATTTATTCCAAGATAAATTATTTCTGGAAGGATTTTGTAGTTGAAGGATAATTTATTAATTTAGTACTTTCCTTCATTCTCCAAATGCCAAGTAAACTTTCCCTTTTAATTGCTGTTCGTATTTAGTTTATATATTTTATCATAATTTTCTTTATTTTTTACAATCGTTATCTCAGGAGCTCATGTACGTGTCGGACCGGCCCAACTACGTCCTGGTCCAGACTCTGCTGGACTCCCTTCAGAACGATCTCCGCCGGTTCGTGAACCCCCCCGACGGCAGCAGGAAGCATCCGGCCGCGACGTGTCTGGAGCTGTGGCTCGCTCGCCCCAACTCCTCCAACGGTGAGAGAGACCGCCGACGCTCCGAGCAATTAAACAGGACGAGGTGTTTGAAGGGGGTTTATGTTACCACGTTAAAACAGTTCAACTAGTTTCGTTGTGAAGGTCTGAGGTCCAAATTCTTTTTATTTACCTTAAACACATCCTAACACATATTTACAAAAGCAGTTTTCAACTTAAAAGTTTATAAATCACGGCACACAGACCGCTGAACACAAAGCATCATTAATCTGTGGTGCAGACAGAATAATAAATCACATCAATAGATGTTTCTGTCATGTGACCTCCAGATTATAAGAAGAAGGGTCATTTATTTTTGTAAGCTGCTGCTGTTGGTCTGTTTTGTCAAATTCAGTGAATCTAATTCCATCTAATATCTATAATCTGAATAAAGTACGTGTTCTTTCAGGGATGTACTTCATCGATCCCAACCAGGGAAGTTCGGCCGATGCTTTTGAAGCGTTCTGCGACTTCACATCAGAGCCGAAGACCTGCTTGTCTCCGCTGCAGCCTCAGGTATCAGCGGGACGGGAGGACGGCGCTCCTTCCAACAAATGTCTTATTTACAAGTCAACAACATCCTGAACGTACCGGAGGTCGTTACTGATGAAACACTAAAAACACTTTCACCGCCCAACAGGTTCCAGTCAAAGCTTGGCTGAAGGATTCGGGCACCAACATGTCGTTTCACTGGTTGAGCGCGACGGAGGACGGCTTCCAGGTGAGCGACCCATCCAGATGAGGTCGCTTTATTTACCTTTATTAATTCTTCTAAATCCCCCCTTTTGCCCCCCCCCCCCCCCCCCCCCCCCCCCCGTCCAGTTCGAGTACCCGGGCGGCGCCGACGTGGTGCAGATGAGGTTCCTGCGACTCAACAGCCGACTCTCCACTCAGACCGTCACCTACTCCTGCGGGCCGGGAAGCAGGCAGAGCCGCGGGGAGAGGGAGGTCAAGTTCCTGGCGGACACTCGGAGGCAGAGTTACCTCGGGGCGCTGCGGGACTGTGTGGTCGGTCAACGCGCCTCTTCTTTTGATCAAAGCGCATCCTTGCAGCCGATGACGCTACTCGTTAGCACCGGCTGGCGTAATCGCCGTGTTTCACTTTTTTCTCTTTTTCCCCCGCAGCCGTCGGACGAGCCGGACTCAGCCGGCCAGCAGGCCGTGTTTCAGTTCGAGAGCGAGGACCTCCTGCTGCTGCCTCTCAGGGACCTGGCGGTGTTCGGAAACAGAGACGTAACGCAGGAGTTCGGCTTCACCGTCGGGCCGGCGTGCTTCAGCTAGAGACGCATGACGTCATCCAAAGCTACAAGAAAAAGACCTGAACGACTGACTGTCGTCATTTCTTCAGTCGCTTTGTCGTCCTACAAGTTTTTTTTGTTTTATGTGGACCGGACAATTTATTTTTGAAAGTTTTCGAGCACTTTTGCAGCTCACCAAGTGCATTGTGGGTCAGAAATGACTTGAGCGCCAGCAGCGAGGAGGAAGGACACGAAGAGTCGGAGTTGGTTTCTCACGGCGAACGTTGGCTCGCCCACTTTTTACACCAGGGATGTTTTGAACCTTGAAGTTCTTGACGTCAGTTTTATTTTGTACATTTTGTTTGTTTGTATTTGTGTTTTTTTTTTTTTTAAACCTGCTTATTTATGTAAACGCTCAACATGCATTCAGTCGTTTTAGTCTTGATTCAGGTATATTTTTAGTCTTTGGTGCTGGAAGCTTCATGGATGTATTATAGGAACTGGATACTGGACTGCCACAAAAAACATGTGTCACCCAGCTCTTCCTGCACATGTGCAGTAGCGTTAACCTCTCGCATTTTTCCACTCTTTCCACACTTTTTTATGCACAAAAGAAAAATGTGCATAAAAACAGGTGGATGGAAACTTGCCTTATGTCAGGATGGTTTGCCAAAGTTTGACTTGAAGCATAACCGCCGCATGAATTGAGTTTGCAAATCTACTGATTGTGGTGTTTGCATCAAAAAGACTTTTATTAACACCCGTGTAGTTTAATAATTACAGGGTTTCTTGGAATCCAGAGAAGAACTGGATTAACATCACCTAATTAATAATATGAGCATCAGTCCTGGTTTTGAAAATCTATTCAGGTTGCTTTCATTTCAAAATAAAAGCCCAGTTCAGTTTACATAGTTTGTCCACCAGAGGGCACTGAGAGGTTTTTCACCCTGCAGCCCACCAACAAGACTTAACGGTGAATAAGAACTTTGTCTGAACTGTCACCTCTTCAAACCTATGTGTTAATTGTAACTCGTGTAAATACATCATGTGGGTGTTGTAGATATTATTTTTTTTTACCCTACTTTATTTTTCAGTACTTCTCATCTACATATATTTCAGCCATCTCCATATTTTGTCACGACCTGTTTTCTGTTGAGTTTCTATTTTGGTGTCATAATTTATATTGTGTTGATTTCAGGTTTTGGTGTTTGACTCGGTGTTTCTCACGAATGCTGCACAGAAATTAAAGCTGCAATAATTTACTTTTTGGCCACTTGGGGGCAGCAGAGAACAAGCTGAAAACACACCAGTAATTCAGTCTGTTTTGGTCTCCACCAACTCCTGACAAAAATATATTTTCCGTTTTTAAACGAGGTACTTGGAAAGCATGAAACGGGCATCAGAAAAAAACAAAACATTTAGCTGAAAGAGGTTTAAAAGCTGTTCAAAAGAGTTAATGGAAACGGCAGTAAACTGCAACTTTGACCAGTAAATGAAGGGATTTTCTGTTTATTTATATTAGTTGGTTTTGCATGGCTCAGTAATTATCCTGCAGGGAAAGAGCTTCTACCCCCTGAGCTAACCATGCTAACATTACATGTCATTGTAAGTTACGTTTTATACTGTACGGTGCTTCATCATAAATTAAATGCATTTTTATGGATTTTTTTGGTGCATATTGTTTCTCTCGGGGGAACTGAGTTTCACCCCATGTCCTGTGCTCTGCCTTTTGTATTATTTGTAATTCAAAACCTGAACCGTCAGACTCCACCCGATCAAGTCAGTTCAGGCTATTTAATTACACCAGCAGGTTTTTAGAGGGTCAGGCCCGCCCTGTGGTGGATCAACGAACTGTGCAAGGGGGCGGGGCTCTTCCACAGCTGTGTGTCTGATGTGTGTCAGAAATAAACAAAAAAAACTAAACCGAGGAGGCTTTGGTGAAACAAGCGTCAGTAGATAGCCTGTGTGTGTGTGTTTTAAGAATAACTTAAACACAATGAGTGTTTAATTTTTTTTTTTGTATCTGAAAATGTAAGTATTCTAATCTTGGTAAATTAAATTAATGTGGATCGAAATTAAGTGGTTGGTCATATACAAAATAAACATGAAACATAAAAATAAGACGGATATGATGATAAAATACAGCGAGGCTGAGACTACAAGTAAAATCAAGTCATATTCCCATCGTGTCCTACTATGAACGGAGCTGTTTGTACGTCCCACCGGTCCCTCTAATTCCTTTTATCGAGCGAAGTGGGTTTTTTACGATGTTTTGAGGAAGTCCGTGAAGGCAACATGGTCATATCTCCATCAGTTTGTTATTGTCAGCATCACATCCAAACTACAGCTGGTGGCGTTTGGAAGGTCTTTCTTTTTTTTTTTTTTTAATTGTCTCATTATTAAAAAATAATAATATTAGAATAAAGAATAAGAGCTGCGGGGCTTTTTGACGGAAGTACCGGCGAAGTGTTTGAACCATGAGGAGACCCCCGGAGCGCTGTCATTAACGCTCAGCTCACCGCGGACTGCTGCTGGACGAGGCACACTGTTCACGCTTTTAAAGGAAGGTAAGTGCGTGTCAGTTACACGTTAATCAACTCATTCATTTACCAGCATAACTTTCACATTCAAATCACGTGTCGTTTGGATAAAGTGCTCCATCGGAGGCCTCGAGCCAAGCCTCGGTGCACCAGTGGGCGGCGGGTCCGACGAAACGTCCGCTCGAGCCGGCGACGCGCGGGTGAAGCAGCCGCTGCTGCGGGGGGGGGGCTACACCCACTTGTTTGAAAGGGGAAATAACACCATTATGCTGCTGTACCGAATTTATTTAATACGTGTAAAAGTAATATCCGGTGAAAATATTGATATGAAGTTTATTGAGTGAACGAATGAGCCTGCTGACAAACAGCTGTTCGTGTTTACAGATGTGATGAAGCTCCGCGGCTAGTTGTTGCTATGCTAACTACCGCTGATCGTTGTTACTCAGCGTGAATTAAAACGTCACGATGAGACGCTTCATGTCCGCGTGAAGAAACGTGTGTTTCACTGGAGCGAAACTGTCTCTAGTAGTTTGGTGGTTTTAGTTTGTCACGTCACAAACCGCTGCTAGCCGCACATGCTAACGGGCTAACATCCCCAACACCTGCCTCTTCCTCTTCCTCTTCCTCATCCTCCACCACCACCACCCAGCTGTCCTTCTCACTGCTCCATCTTCCTCCAGGGCTCGGCCAACAGACATGCACCCACCATCCCGACAGGACTATGTGTCTATAAGCTTCTCCGGGCAGGGAGGTGGAGGTTACACCAACAGTAAGCAGTGGAGGAGGCAGTCCTGCTGGAGGGTGAGTGGCTCCATCAGCACCTCCATCAGCACCTCCTGGTTTCACACCGAGAAGGACACCAGTCGTGTGTCCCAGTTGTCCCAGTTGTCCCCGTTGTCCCAGTGCTTTGCTTTAGTTGTCACAGTTTATTTAAAGTACGAGTTCACGTCGTCATTTTCATCCTTTTGAACATAATATTCGTATTCAGAGAAAGTCCTGTGATCTTTTAAGGAAAAAGCCGTTTTGTGTGTGTTTGCAGCAGAATGATGAAACTAATCGGTGCGGTCCAACTTATCTTAGAAATGACCTCCCTCTTTATGTCCTTTTACTTTTTATTTTCCTATTTGTGAAAGCAGATTAAAGGCGTCTCCTCCGAGTCCCTCGACATGGTTGTGATGTAATAATAAATCATTTATAGGTCATTTGTTTGTAATAATTTAGAGATCTTTTTAAATCCTTAAAACTCAGAGGCATCCACAACCTTTTTTTATGAAGGTCTTGAAGAGCTCGTTTATTATTCAAATTAGAAAATAACTACAAAATGTAGTCGGTCCCTGCAGGATTATGTATTTTTGTTGTTGTTGTTGTTCATGATGTTGTTGCAGCATTTTTATCTCTGAAGATTTGCAGACTTTTATGTTATTTTTCTTAATTTTTTTGTGTAAAATTAGCAATAACTGAAAGTTTAGGAAAGTTAACTACGACCAAATAAAGAAAAGATAATAATAAGCAGACCGTACATCACAGAAACATCTGGTAATATATTTGTTCTCATGTTTTTGTGTATTTTATCTTAAAGAACCATCACACGGCTCAAAGTTACAATTATAATTACTGAGACGTAAAATATCACTTAGCTTTAGAAATAGTGACAGAAATAAAGAATACACAGGCGTAAAGATAAATGCTTCATAATTTTAATGTAACATCCTGTAGGCTCAAAAACAAAGTGCAAAGCTCAGGTTTTTCTGTGTTTGTCCTTATTTGGTCATCCAGGAAATGGTTGGTTTTGGTGATGATGAGGAGTAAATGTTGAAGAACCTTGTTGATTGTAAATGTATTTTCGTTGATAAAGCGGAGCTTTATTTTGGAAAAACTCACTTTGTGCCATACTTTTACTTTTATTGTAAATAAACCTCTTAAATTTTGCACAATTGATAGCTCATGTAAATCTTGCCGAGCTTGGTTGAAATTGCATTAACTGATTAGCACCGTTCCGGTTGATCTGACTCAAAGGTCATTGTGATCAACACAAGCACTGTGTACAGTATACTGAGCGGTGTTAACAGAGCTTAGTGTTTAACTCTGGCTGCTCTCACTGGATTAAAGTCTCTTATTAGAAAGCACTTTTCTTAGCTGTGTTGAACCTCACTTGATCATGTAACAGCAGCACCGAATGCATCATCCTCCCGTTGAAAACGCCGCCGCAGCAACGAGACCACAAAGTGGATTAAAAGTGAAAACGGCTCATTTTAAAGCATTAAAAAACATCTTGATCTCTTCAGAAATGGAAGCAGCTGTCCCGGCTGCAGCGCAGCCTCATCCTCTTCATCCTCGTCCTGCTGTTCATTTGTGGAATAGCTACCTATCCGACTGTCACCGAACACCTCAGAGGTAAGGCTCCTGATAGATTAAAACACATCTCCAATGATATCCCACGAGTCAGACCCACCGGCGGGCCGTCAGAACCTCCTGGGAGCTGGATTGGTTGAATGCCAACTTAAACATGATTTTTTTTTTTTTTACATTTGTGAAAGGCATTAAAAACAAGTAGTTCAGTCTTAATTCTTAATACTCTTAATGATGTAACTGCAGCACCTGAATGCTGAATCTGCTTGTGTGTCTTACAGATGGCGAGCCGGCCACGGACGGTAAGAGCGACCTGAAGCCCTTCATCCTTGAACTGCTGCCTGAGCCTGTCAAACAGGACCAACTACCACTGCCAGAACAAACATCTCAGGTTTCTATACTTCTTCTCTTCTCCTCCAGCCTACATTGACTAAAAGCCAACGTATATAACTTGAATGAAACCTTTGAAGCAAAGCATCTCTACAAACAGACACATTTCTTAACGACAAAACTATGCCGTGCAGACTTGTCGGAGCAGGAAGAATCATGCTGAGTTTACTGTGGTTGGGTTTGTTGTGACTTCGATGGTCATGCGTGGACTGTTGCCATGGTTACCTCCTGTGGTGCAGTGCTTTAGCAGCGTGTGACAGCGTTTGTAAGGTGTTGTACTAAACAGAAACCAGTGGAATAATTTTTTTCTCGTATCCCAAACTCAATGACAGAATAACATTCATTTTTAAAGTCACGTCACAAATTCATAAACGGTGGAATTAGATGACATGTATGTCCTTTTAAAACAGACATGACTCAAATGAAGCTGTGGTGTCGATGACATTTACCTACGATACAGATCAGTCTACTTTATTAACATCTTTCTCACATGAACTGAAGATTTAAATGTTTAAAATGATTTTTGCGTCAGCGGAAGTCGCCCAATAAGAGAGGACCGCCCGTCCTTCAGAACCGTCTTCAGCAGAAAGGAAACCCTTCAGAGACGGTGGTCAAAGAAAAGGCAGCTGAGAGCAAGAAGGACGTGGAGGAGGAGGACGTCATCAGGTGAGACAACTTTTTTTTTTTTAATCATATTTGAGCAACACCACAAAGAAAAGCAGCTTTGTTTTTCATCATATTCATCAGTCGTCTTGCAGTACTGCTTGTTTTAAATCCCCTCTGCAACATTTAACTGTGATTCTGGTTCAGTGTTTGCACAGATGGCCTCAGATTATCTTTTAAACGCTCTTTAATATGATGCAAAATTCATAGTTCATTTATTGACTGCAAGCTGCCGTGTTCCCGAGGCGGCGAACCAACCTCAAACCAGAACGCTTCAAACCAAACCAGTTGATAAAAGCAGCGTTTCCGGTCTGTTCACTGACAAACCGTAGCTGTGCCCTGATGTTGTTTATGGACAGCAAAGCCTTTTACCTGGCACGCCTCCCATGCAGGTCAGATTAGTACAATCTCTTCTTTTCTGATTGTAGACTCGTGCATGAGTCCAAACGCTGCAGAGTTACTGCAGATCCTGTCCCAAATATATTTTTTCATTACTTTTGCATCAAACCGTCTGCTTTATTGAGACAGGTCCTCGGTTAGCCTGTCTACGCACCCTTCTTTCATTTATTATCCTCTTGCTGGTTTATCTCTCCCCTGGTGTCCTCGCCCGTTTGTTGTTATTGTGATTTTAAGTGTTTAAAATCATGCTGTTTTATTATTGGGAAACACTTAGTCATTTTACCTATAAAATAAACTTCACTTACTGACTTCTGGGCTGAATTTGTCCTGGAGAACAGATCTTTTTAAATCCTTAAAACTCAGAGGTGTCCACAAACTTTTTTTTTTTTTTTTTTTTTTTTTGAAGGTCTTTGAGAGCTCTTTTATTATTCAAATGGGAAATTAACTACAAAATGTAAATTTTCTGTGTCATTTGTTTGAGTATGGCCCCTTAATTAAGTGATTTTAATGTTTGCTTGTCCAACTATGTCTAAAAAGTCATCAGTTAGTACATCTCGGTGTGTTAGTACATCTCAGTGTGTTAGTACATCTCAGTGTGTTAGTACATCTCCGTGTGTTAGTACATCTCGGTGTGTTAGTACATCTCGGTGTGTTAGTACATCTCGGTGTGTTAGTACATCTCGGTGTGTTAGTACATCTCGGTATGTTAGTACATCTCGGTGTGTTAGTACATCTCGGTGTGTTAGTACATCTCGGTGTGTTAGTACATCTCGGTGTGTTAGTACATCTCGGTGTGTTAGTACATCTCGGTGTGTTAGTACATCTCGGTGTGTTAGTACATCTCGGTGTGTTAGTACATCTCGGTGTGTTAGTACATCTCGGTGTGTTAGTACATCTCGGTGTGTTAGTACATCTCGGCGTGTTAGTACATCTCAGTGTGTTAGTACATCTCCGTGTGTTAGTACATCTCGGTGTGTTAGTACATCTCGGTGTGTTAGTACATCTCCGTGTGTTAGTACATCTCGGTGTGTTAGTACATCTCGGCGTGTTAGTACATCTCCGTGTGTTAGTACATCTCTGTGTGTTAGTACATCTCCGCGTGTTAGTACATCTCCGTGTGTTAGTACATCTCCGTGTGTTAGTACATCTCGGTGTGTTAGTACATCTCCGTGTGTTAGTACATCTCAGTGTGTTTAACTCCTGTTGAAAATCAGGTACATTTTAAAAAGACGTCGCTTTAAATTTATCTGATTTTTAATCGAAGTTTGATGTGATTTAAACATACTGGGATGTTCTAGGCTTTTTCACATATTTGTGTTCTTCATTGATCCTCTGGTGACTTTCAGCTGGCATGGAGCGGTGATCAATACCAACCAGCTCGCAGAGGGAACAAAGGAAAGAGACAATAAGGAGGATTTACCTGCAAACCAGGAAGTCAAACCAACAAACGACTCGGGTATCATTTAACACTTCCTGTGTTGATTATGAATTATTATTTCTTTATTGAAAAACGCTTGAAATGGAAATCTTTCACGTCCCTGAATCCCTCTGTAATCTTGGATGGGATAATAAACGGGCATGTTGTGTGTTGCAGACGTGAGCGGGCCCGAGGCGGTCCGGAGGGCCTTCAGACACGCCTGGAAGGGTTATAAAGACTTTTCTTGGGGCCACGACGAGCTGAGGCCCATCTCCAAGTCGCACAGCGAGTGGTTCGGTTTGGGTCTGACGCTCATCGACGCCCTCGATACCATGTGGATCCTCGGCCTCAAAGAAGGTAGTCTGACCTCTGTGCTGTTAAACCAACCAGTTAGAGCTGCAAAGAACATTTATTTTCATTATCGATGAATCAGTCATTTATTTTCTAAATTTTTTTGGTCTTTAAAATGTCAGAAAATGGTAAAAGAAAATTCCCTGAAGTTGAAGTCTAAAATGTCTCGTTGTGTCCTGACTTAGTCAACAATAAAAAGATGTTCAGTTTATTATGTAGGAGTCAGAAAATATTCACTTTTAAATTGCTGAAATCAGAGAGTTTGAAGATTTTTTTGTCATTACAAACTGCTCTGAATGATTAATCAACTATTGAAATTGCAGCAGAGTTTCTAATTTATGCACCAAAAACAGGTCAAATAAGATCAGCTGATGCCTCCTGATTCTTCTTTCTTTTTTAAACACACAAATCATTTCAGGAAGCAAAAACGACTCCTGAAACATTTTTTATTTTCTCTTCTGACGGAAGGAAACAAACTGGAAGTCACTTTTCAAAAAATGTTCTTTACGGGAATAAGAGAAGAGGAAATAAAACAGAACAAACAGTTTATGAACAAAACAAGTGAACTCGTGTCAGAAGAAGTTGAACAACAAATACAACAACAAATCTTTGTTTTTAGTATCAAATACTTCCCTCTTGTGTGTTTGAAAGGTTGCTCTGAAATGTCGGGAGCTTATTTAAGTTGTGAAACTGTCAAACATTTATAGAGAGCTGAACACACCGCTCACGTGTGACGGTATCTTCTCATCAGTTCACTCACAGGTCACTTAATAATTAGTAATTTATCCCTGAAGTGAAGACGGTGAGGGGAAAAAAAAGACATGAAAACCGTTTCATCATAATGAGCGGAGTTATAAATACATCTGTCTGTGTCTGTTGCAGAGTTTGAAGAAGCGAAGGCGTGGGTCGCCACGGAGCTCACCTTCGACAAGAACGTAGACGTCAACCTGTTCGAGAGCACCATCCGCATCCTGGGAGGTCTGCTGAGCACGTACCACCTGACCGGAGACACCCTGTTCCTCCACAAAGCCGTGAGTCCAAACTTAAAACCACAGACTGGATATAAAAGTGTTCGTAGCTTCAGGTCTGTAAGATGGTTCTGATCCAGAAGTGTCTTCAGCTGCAATACCAGCGAGAGCCACTAGAGGTCGGCTCCAAAAAGCCTCCGGCTCCATAGACTCCCATTCAACTTCTCTCATCAAATCCAAAGTGAATAAAATGTGTCCATCAGTTATCTCGGTGTTGTTAGCTAAAGTCACTCCTTCTTATTAGTTTTCTGGAGGTCCATCTGAAAATAATCCCTCATTCATTAGAAAAGAAGATTCAAGAAGACCTGTTTTTGGGGGCGTGTCTGTTTGATTGACAGGCCTCTGCTTTTTAAAAATGTCTAAATATGAATGATTTTTGTAAATGTAGAAATACTTCAGCCTGCACCTGATTATTATTTTTATTGTCAGTTTATTTGCCAATTATTTTCTTGTAAAATTTGATGTCTTTAAAAAAATTTTTTTTATTTAATATAGAGATTATTTAGGAAATTTGTGTTTTCAAATACTTAACAGAAATCTCTGGTGATTCATGGATTTATGGTATCATCTGTAGAAAGATTACTTCTGTAATAAAAGCCCAGTAATGCTGAACTAATCTCTGGTTTAATCCTGACACAATTCGCTTGAGCAAACTTTGCCTCCAATAAAACACGAGCTGTGAAGTCGGCTGCACACTTTCCATCAAACTTTTCAAATCGAATGAAGTCGGTCATGTTTCACGTCTGTACGTGATCTGCACCGTTTCCACAGAAAGACATCGGCTCCAGGCTGATGCCGGCCTTCAACACCCCGTCCAAGATCCCCTACTCCGACGTGAACATCGGGAAAGGCACGGCCCACCCGCCCCGCTGGACCTCGGACAGCACCGTGGCCGAAGTCACCAGCATCCAGCTGGAGTTCAGGGAGCTCAGCCGCCTCACCGAGGACCCGCAGTACGAGGTAACGGACCCCGCAATGACTTACAGGCCAGATGTCTTCATTACCCATGATGCTCTTGGGGCAGAATGGAAAAATCAAGGTTTAGATCATAGCCTGTATATCTAAAAATGGACGTAGCTTCCGGGTCTGGAAAATTAGGCTTTAAGCTGCAATCCCTCATTCATTAGAAAAGAAGATTCAAGAAGACCTGGTTTTGGGGGCGTGTCTGTTTGATTGACAGGTCTGTGGTACAGTCAGGTTACAGCTATCGGTGGGCGGGACGTAGTATCGTCAGGTTTCCAATCAGATCGGTCAGATCCAGCGCTGGCTCCTCCCCCAGCTCGTCCAAATATGGTCACTTCCTGCTCCAAATCGCTCCGAACTAGCAAAGATGGTGACGGACAGTGTGTCCCTCCTCTGACTCAGCGCCTGAATGTCCTTCGTCCTCCAGGCCGCGGTCGCCGAGGTCATGAATCAGGTCCACAAGCTGGAGGGGAAGCTGGACGGTCTGGTGCCGATGTTCATCAACACCAACAGCGGGAAGTTCACCCATCAGGGCATCTACACACTGGGAGCCCGAGCAGACAGCTACTACGAGTACCTGCTGAAGCAGTGGATCCAAGGAGGCAAGAAGGAGGACCAGTGAGTCGCTCCGGAACATCTCCAGTAGTCAATACCAGTGTTAATGTCTTAAAGAACCGTTCATGATGTACGTGTGACTTCAGACTGTTGGAGGACTATCTGGAGGCGGTGGAGGGAGTGAAGAAGAACCTGCTGCAGAAGTCTTCACCCAACGGCCTCGTCTTCGTCGGGGAGCTCTCACACGGACAGTTCAGCCCCAAGATGGTCAGTGATGCTCCGTTTCTTATCTTCAGGTCTGAACTTTTAATGTTTCCTGCTGTCGTCCAGGAGTCCGTTGTTGCTGCCAAAGTCTCCAAAATACAAATTAAGAGTCTGAATACTTCTGTGAAGTTCAGTTTTTGCTGCTGAGTGAGAAGTTCTGTTGTTTAGCACATTATTAGTGCGGCACAGCAGGTCCACCTCGCTGATGAAGTTCTTTTGTTGTTCCAGGACCACCTGGTGTGCTTCCTGCCGGGCACTCTGGCTCTCGGCGCTCACCACGGCCTGCCCTCCGACCACATGGATCTGGCCAAGCAGCTGATGGAGACCTGCTACCAGATGTACGCCCAGATGGAGACGGGCCTCAGTCCCGAGATCGTCCACTTCAACATGCACGAAGGCAGCATGCGGGACATCGACGTGAAGGTCGGTGGATTCTGTGATGTCATTTAAAGTCTGAAACTTCCTGTTTACACGATGCAACGTTTGTTGTGTGAATAACAAAGTAGGTTTTTAAAGTTTTAGTGTGAAGTGGTCGAGCTAAATGCAACGACTTCCTGTGTCCGTTTCAAATTAAAAGCCCTCATTTCAAATGAAAAGCCCTCATTTCAAATGAAAAGCCCTCATTTCAAATTAAAAGCCCTCATTTCAAATTAAAAGCCCTCGGCCCAGCAGATGTTAACGACTGTTCTCTGTGACAGCTGGCAGACCGACACAACCTCCTGCGACCGGAGACGGTGGAGAGTCTCTTCTACCTGCACAGGTTCACGCAGGATCAGAAGTACCGAGACTGGGGCCGGGAGATCCTGCAGAACTTCAACAAGTACACCAAGGTCAGTGAAACGCAGGCCGGGCCGCTCCGGATCCAATCAACCAGGACGGATCTCCGACTTCAGTTAGAAATCACCTCGGAAATATCTTAAAACAAACAAAACTTTCTATTAACAAAAATAATACAATCAGAAAGGCTCTGCTCCTGTTTGCTCATCACCAAATAAAACAGGAAGTGACGGGGTTTGTGGGAAATGTGTTCTTCACATTAAAATGATGATTAAATGTTTGTGATCAGAGGAAGTGATTCCATATTACTGGATGTTAAATGAGTTTTCTCCACACGTCCAGTTGTCAGAGACGTCTTTGTTTGTTTCATCCAGCAGGTCTATGTGTTGAATGAACATGAATTAAACAGCATCTAAAGCTCTTATTTTGAAAGGCTGATGAAAGCTGTCACTTTTAGGATTTTTATTTTTATTTTTTACTTTTAGCCATTTTCTTCAAGTTCAATAAATAAAATACAAAAAAGTGACGTGCAGCAGGATTAATATCACAGGAAGTGATTACATATTTATTCCTTTATCAGTTAATGCTTAAAAAACAAATTGACATTTTTGAGAAAATCCGCCACAAAATCAAAATATTTCTGATCACAACAATAAAAAAATTAAAAAAAAAAAATTACGTTCAAAGAAACAACTCAACATGTGACATGTGACCAACACCCCCGTGTCCCCCCTCAGGTGTCCTCCGGCGGCTACACCTCCATCAACAACGTGCGCGACCCGGAGTACCCGAGTCCCCGGGACAAGATGGAGAGCTTCTTCCTGGGAGAGACCCTGAAGTATCTGTACCTGCTGTTCTCCGACGAGCCCGACCTCGTCAGCCTGGACCAGTACGTCTTCAACACCGAAGCCCACCCGCTGCCTATATGGCCGTCCAACGCGTCACAGACACACACACACACACACCTCTCAGGGTTGGTTTAACACCAACGCGACCCTCGGCGACCCTGAACGCCTCTTTTTTTTTCTTTTCTTTTTTTCAACTGACCGAATCTTTCCCTCGGCCAATGAAAACGCTCCGTTTGTGGCTGAGCCCGGTTTGTTTATCCAACGACTGCTGGTTCTGGTGGGTTTTTTTCTTTTTTTGGGGGGGGGGGCGGGGGGGGGGGGTGTCTGGTAGTGACCTGCTGGATGCCGGAGGAGCAGAGCAAGGAGGTGTCTGAAAAAAAACCTGACTGTGACTTGAATCAAACTCTAATGTCTTAATCACATGTCTGAGAGGATGAGGAGGAGAGTCGGCTGTGAGGAAGATGTTTGGAGCTCCGCGACATTTTGGTTTGTCACAATACTCAATTTTTTACGTCAAAAAAAAAGTACGTCATCTTCTCTGTCACCGTATCTGTGATCGAACCGAGCCGGTCGCCTTCGTAGCAGAAACATCTGAAACCGGACCGCCGAGTCCTCGGACCGCCGAGTCCTCGGACCGCCGAGTCCTCGTCACGCTGTCGGATCCAGACGTCCAATCCCGTGTCTGAAACTCCTCCCTCTTCGGCTGGAAACCAGGAAGTCAAGCCTGAGCGAGAGTCCCGTGCTGCATTCATGTCACGCTGGGAAATGGGAGTTTCCAACAAAGATCACGTTGAGGTTTGAGGAGGAAACTCTTCTTGGGAGGAACTCACACTGTGACACGATTCATTATGAATTATGAATTATTGCAGTGAAAGATTCTGACACCCAAAAACATTTAGTTATGTGTCGAATGAAATCAGTTTGTTGACGGTGGATCAGTGGAGGAAGCAGCATTCACATCTTTTACTTGAACTAAAGCACAGATGCAGCATTAATCAGTCCCTCCAGGAATTTATGGATTTTTTTTTTTTTTTTTATGTTTTAATCCAAAAATTGTGGATTTTTGCGGCAAAAATGTTCAATATAATTTTCAGTTTCAAGTTAGTTCCTTTGGTGGTAAAACTGCAGGAATTAGAGGAAATGTATTTTATTTGTAGTTTTTTTTTTTAAAACTACTCCCTGATACAGATGTGCCGCCAGTAGCCGGTCGTCGTAGCGACGACTCTCCCCGAACGCTTCGGGTTCTTCAGACTTCAGAGCAGCTACAAACCGATCCGTCGCCTTCAGCCTCCCAACGCTTCCCTCCCGTTTCCTCCCACGTGACTTGAATGCAGCATCCGTTCGTAGCCGGGATCACGTGACCTCGCTCTCATTCCAGTTGTTGCCAAGCAGCAGATTTACGTACGCAAACTGTGAAACTTTTACTTTCTGATGGCAGCAGTACTTTGTTGTTTTTCTGTTTCCGCTGAATGTCTCACGTCTTTTCTTTCTTTCTCTGTGATGTTTCGTTTCGTGTTTTTCTTCCAGGTGAGATCTGAGATATAAATGAAAAGCCTAATATATTGATTTGTAGTAAATATTTCTGCAGCTTAGTGTCGATTAGTTGTTTTTTGTTTTTGTTTTTTTTGCGTTCATTCCTGTAAATACCTGCAAGCTTCACGAATTCCACCAAACTCGTCTCGTATACTCGTCGTGTTTTTGTCGTCGTCTCACGTGTGCCTTCGATGTTGCTTCAGACAACAAAAAAAGACGGTTAACGTCCATTCGAGCTATTTTCTACGTGTGCGTGTCGCTGATTTGCTTCGGAGAAAAAACGTTCGCCGTGATCACTGCAGATTATTTTCTAAGTGAACTGAGGATTGATGTTTTTTTCCCTGAACATGATGCTGATCTGTGATTCCTCCCTGGACGTGTTTCAGCGTAACTCCTGAGCCAAAGATATGCTGAACGAATCTGGCAGACCGCCGGTGTTTTGAGAAAAAAGAAAAGATAAAGCCATTTCTCCAAAGCCGCCTCTTTTCAGGAGCTATTTTCAGTGCTTTTGATAAGAATTTGACCCGCGTGTTTTTTTTTTTTTTTTTGGGGGGGGATATTTTTAGAACTAAAAAAAAAGAGAAAAGAAATCACTGATGATTGATTCACTTGTTTGAGCTGCACGTCTGCGACGAGTCGTCGTGTTTCTCGTCTCGACAGCAGCAGCAGCTCCGCATCACAAAATGTATTGTGGGGAACAGGAAGAAGCTGCAGGAAACCAAATCCTGCGAGTAGAGGCGGGGCTACAAGTTTGTTGTTGGGGGCGAGAAACTCGTTAACGTGTTGGAGAAGCCCGTTGCCATGGCGCCACAGTTCAGGTGCTTTGAAGTGAATGTTTCCCCTCAGAGAGTTCCCAGTGGAACTCGGTGTTGACAGTCTGACTCTGGGGGACGAATTCACGGTTGCACAACATCCCGCCAACGTCCAAGAAAAAACCCACCTGGTGTCTCCTGACCTGACGCGCCTGAAGCTCCGCCCCCACTCAAAAAAAAGCAAGTAGATCTCCGGCCCAATACTTCCACGTTAGATGTTCGGTGGAGCGTTTTGGCTGACGGACCACAAAAGAAATCGCAAACACGGTTGTTGTTTTTTTTGTCTTTTTTTGTTTTGTGTCAAACCTAACGTCCTCCATCTGTCTGCAGAGGGACCTTTGTGAGGTGCAATCAAAGGAGTTCAGAGTGTTCCTGAACGCAGCACGGCGATGCACACGGAGCAGCGGGAAGCAACGAGCTCCACCAGGAAGTGTTCAGCGTGTCGTCTCTCGAACACGTTAACGTGACGGCTGGTACGTGAAACATTTTGTGATTTCAACCGCTGACCTGAAACTGGAGCAAAGAAACTTCAGATTTATGGGGTCAAACTCGTTGTAAAACCATTTCAAGGCTCTCGATGAGTTCTAGGGTTTGAAACAAAAACAGCCGTGGAAATCACTGCATCGGCTCAGGAACACTTCGGCTGTGAGCGGCCGTTTTTGAAGTTTTCTTGTATCCCAAAAGTTTGACCCCAAAATCTGATCTTAAGTTTTGCGGTTTATGGTGACATCACAAATGTTGGAACTCTTCCTCGTGACGGTTCTCGATCCTCCAGCTGCTCGGCGTCCGTCAACCGTCTCTGAACGTAGAGATCTCATCTTGTATTTGAATGTGGAACATGTTAAGGGCTTTGTTCTGATGGGGGTGGGGGGCATTTTATTTATTTCAAACTTTCCTGAGCATTAAAGAAAATGTGTTGTTGACGTCACCTGGTGTAAATTAATGAGAAAATGCTGAAACAGGTTTGATTTTGTAAAAAAAAGAAGAAAAAGAAAAAAGTTGATTAAAGAGATTTTATTGAACAGAAAAAACAAAATAACATCAGCGATTTATTCAAAAAGAGTGAGAGTGCAAAACTAAGTGATGTTGAAACAAAGTGAACGCGTGCTTTTTAAGGTGTCTTCTGCAGCCGGGTCTTCTCCATCTTCACCCACTGTGCGATAAGCTCCGCCTCCATCTTCCTGGCGCTGACCACCGACTCCGGATCGGCTTCGTTAGAAGCTCTGAGCCAAAGAGGGCAAAAAAAACAAAACAAAAAAACCACCCCGTTAACATTTGAGAGTTTAAACGGAGTGAAGATGGAGTCGCAGCAGATCCGGTACCTCAGGTCCAGATGATGAGCTCCTCCGGAGATGTTGATGGCGATCAGCGACGAGCTCAGAGACTTACGCACCTGAGAGGGAGAGAGGAGGCGGAGTCAGGGTGAAAGAGGTTCGCTGAGTCGGGTCATGTGGGGGGGGGGGGGGGGGGTCACTCACCCCTCCGTTGGCCCACGGGTCCAGGTCTCCGTTAGAGAAGATAATGTTGCTGGCTGTGGAGAGAGCTGAGAACAAGAACATTAAAACAAAAGGTTAAAAACTCCAGAAAAATGTAACGTCAGGTCGAAAAGCTTTTAGAGGAAAACACGCTTGTAACGCACTTAAGTTTCTTTTATATTTCACTCATCATTTTATGTTTTAATCTGTTGAAGTCTGATTAAATCTTTTAAAGTGAGATCGAGTCTGTTTATGTCAAATTGAATCAGATTGAGTCAGATTGAATCAGATTGAGTCGGATTGAATCAGATTGAGTCGGATTGAATCAGATTGAGTCAGATTGAATCAGATTGAGTCAGGTTGAATCAGATTGAGTCAGATTGAATCAGATTGAGTCAGTGTCAGTCTGTGAGTGTTCAGCGCTCACCATCTCCCCAGAACTGGACTTTGAGCCAGTCGGGTCGCGGCACCACGGCCCAACGTTTGGAGCAGTAGAGCTCGCGGTCTTTCTCCGTGAAGCTCATGGGAGGAAACATGTCCGTCACGTTGTTGCTCTCGTAGCACAAATCGATCTCGGTGCACGCCTGCGGGCGCACGGAAACGGGACAGGAGTCAGAGAATCGACTTCAGGTGTTTCCGTCCTCTGATCTCTGCGTGTCTCACTGTGGGCGGAGCTTAAACCTCTGCTGGGCGGCCCTATGAAGGAGGTGTGCGTACCTGGTAGTCCCAGGCCAGGCTGTCGAAGCCCAGTCCGCATCCGGTGGGATCGGCACACTCCACGTACAGAAGGTAGAGGTCGAAGCAGCTCAGGGCTCCGGTGGAGTTGTACACGATGCCTGCAGGCCCGAAAACACGCAGGTTAGTTCTTAGACGTCATTACAGTCAGTCAATTTACGAGCTTTATACCTCCACAGAGGAGCTCATGTTTACTGTTTGTTTGTTTGTCTGCAGGATTAAAGAAAAAACAACCCGATTTTTATCGAGGAAGAACTTAACTTGATTGTATGTGCAAGAAGAACACATGTCTGTCAGCATCTGTATTTATTCCAGGCTATAAGAAGTCAGCTGCTGCCCTCTAGTGTCTGCAAACAGGAACTACATCTGATGCTCTTATTTTCTAAACTCATTTCCTGTCCTGTAAGAGCAGTTTTTCTTTGTTTTACCTGCTGTGTCTCTGAGGTTGGTCAGCAGGTCCGGTCCACTCAGCATGGTCTCACAGGCCACCTGCAAAACAAAACAAAAAGTCCCAGAATGCATCACTGACAGCAGCTTGCAATTTTATCTCCAAAAAAAAAAAAGAAGCAAAAGAAAATCACATACAACTTAATTTTTGAGAAATACTGCTGCAGAAATTGAACATTTCTGATCTCAGCAACCACGAAAAAATCTCTAGGAACATCCTGAAGGGATTTAAAACATAAATCTGCTGGTTTCCTTGAAGAGATCATTCAGATGCAGCCGGGTTATAAACTGCTTTTATACGACGTGTGCAGTTGTTTAACGCCGGCGTACCTTCACCGGGTCGGCGGGCATGTTGCCCCAGAAGTGCGTGCTGTACGGGTAGTCCAGCATGGCCATCAGGGTGAAGGCATTCCTCAGCAGCCCGTTGAGCTGCCGGACGTCCCGAGCCGACGAAGGAGGTTTGCAGAGAGCGAACTCCGACTGGATGCGGCTGTAAGCTGGAGACACGACGACAGACGTGAGTTTCAGACCTGCAGGATATTTATTTTTACATCTATTTTGCGCAGATAATTTCTTTGTGATTTTACCCTGACGTTCAGCCAGCTCTTGGAGCTGATGGAAAGCTCCTCTCACAGCGTCGCTGCACTCCGGAGAAACGCCCTCGAAGTCCTGCCAATCACAAACAAACAACCTTCAAGGTTAAACGAGCTTTCGAACTAATTTGAATATTTATTTTATTTCAGCAGGACGTGAAAAATAAGATTTCCTGTCTTTTCACTGTTTTTTTTCAGCTTCTTAAAAATCCTGCGGTCTTCTCCGATCAGTTTCCCCCCAGAGGACGCAGATTATTTGATCTTTACCAGGATCTACTCTGAACTTTAAGAGACAAAAATCACACAATTTCCTCTGATTTTCGTCACTTGGAAGCAACTTTTTGTCCGAGGAAGCTTTGTATACATATATACAAGTATATATATATATATATATATATATAAAGAAAAAAACATCTCCGACATTCACAAACTTTTCTGGAACCACGTCGAGACACCGACAACCAGACGAGCGCCACTTACAGCCGTGACGTCCCTGAAGAACTGGCGTGAGTCTCCGAGCCCGGCGGTGGACAGGATGGGGGCGCTGGCCGCCAGAGCTCCGCCCACCACGTTGGGATACTTCAGCCTCATGTAGACGGACAGCATCCCTCCGTAGCTGCAGGAGACCAGGAAAAAAAACATCTGTTCTTTCTTTCTTCTCGTCATCAGAGAGGCCGTAGCTCAGACGGTAGAGCGGGTTGAACACTAATCAGAAGGTTGGTGGTTCGATCCCCAGCTCCTCCTGTCCACATGTCTAAGTGTCCTTGAGCAAGACACTGAACCCTGAGTTGCTCCTGATGGTGAACCGTCGGTGTTGTAAGTCGATTTGGATAAAAGCGTCAGCTAAATGAAATGTAACGTGATCATGACATCGATGCGTTTAAAGTCTCCTCAGACTGTCAGAAAATGATTGAGGTCTGTCTTTAACCCCTTCAGAGGTGGACGTCCCTGAAGGCACCATGAAACAGTGTCACCACACTTTAAGTCAACGTGTGCTGTTATTGCAATTTTAAACCGTTCTATAAGATGTATTATATCTTTTTAAACTGTATTTAATTACATCCAGATCTTATGATTGTCAAATTGTTTTGACAAGTTTATGACAAAAGTTTGACTATTTTCCTCTTAAAAAATATATTTTCCATATTTCTTTTTGACTGACTTTCTACTTTTTTGTTGCATTTGTGCTGCATTTTATTTCTGTGACTTTTATTTTGTTGACCAGTGTTGCTTTATGGTTTTTATCTGCTTCAAAATGTTATTTAAAAAAAACAACAACAACCTGAATAATAAAAACACATAATATATAATATAAAAACTGTTCTGATTACAGCTGCAGACACACGAGTCCAAACCTGCTTATTAAAATCATTTTATCACAACAGGTTGTTGTTGTTTTCTTTTAATCGAAACGTTTCTTCTGAGGTCACGCAGGTGTGTGACATCATCGTCGCTCAGGTGGAACCTACCTGCCTCCGAACACGATGACGGGACAGTCGGCGGCCGCCAGCTGCTGCTTCAGATCCACGATCATGACGGCGTAGTCGGCGAGCGCCTGCTCCACCGTCAGCAGGCCGACCTGAGGGACGCCGAAGGAGTCTTTACCGAACGGGAGGGAGCTGCCGTAGTACCGCTGTCAGAGGGGGGAGGGGGAGGGGGAGGAGGAGCAGGAGGAGCAGGAGGAGGAGGTTAAAGCTGGGTAAAAGATTCAAAGCAAATAAAACTCTCTGGACATAAACTGATAAACAATCTGCACGTTTCTTCATTTAACTCAAACTCATTTCATTCAAAACACAAATTAAAGGAACAATCTGCAAGATTTTCATTTCCATAAGTGGCTCCTTCAGAAAGTGTGATGTGTCAATCAAAGCCTGAGAGATGGTTTCCCTCCACTGTTGCAGGATGTTGATTCATCCGCTGCTGAAGTTGGTCAGTTTTCTGGACCTTTAAATCCTCAGAAACACCAGAGTGAAAACTAAAAGAATTGAAGTTTTGAGGAAACAGTTTTTTTTTTGTCAGAAGATTTAAAGAGTAAAAATCAGCTGACAGTCTGAGTCAAACTTCAACCAGTGATTTCCCCTTCGTGGTCACGTGATGCACAAAACGCTTGTTCGTAAATAAAAGCTGCGTTTTTTTGTTTTCTTACGTGTTCGGCGAATATGACGAGCGCCCCCTGCTGAGCCGCCAGCTCGGTGATGAAGCCGGAGTTCAGGGCGAAGTCCCAGATGTCTCCCTCGTTGCCGGTGTAGAAGAAGATGGGACCGGAGCCTTTCGTCCAGTGTTCATCTGACGGGAAGCAGATCAGTCAGTCGTCTGCTGCCACCTCGCTCACACACTCTCAGCTGCTCTCACCTGTGATCAGGTAGCGCTGATTAAAGGTCCCGTTCCCCACGCTGTTGAAGTTGAAGTGGTCCCGAGTCTGGCTGAAGAACTTCTCTTTGAACTGAGGCTCATTCTGCCCGCCGGGATGTTTCCTCGGCTGGAAGGACGAAACGCACAGCTCAGCAGATTTATGAATATTTATATGGTTTATAATGTTTGTATTTTACAGATGTATCCCACTTATTCTCTGTTTTGATTTATTCGTATTCATTCATTGTTATATGTTAGTGCGGTTTCCCAATTTGGAATCAACCATGTACATTTATCTCCAGAAATCACAGCTTGAAACAGGAATTTCTTGTATAAATCTAGTTTTGAAAAATAAATTTCGACAACAAATATTAAAAAATAAGTTCAAACCAAACTCTATTCAAGAAACCACCGATTTAATAACGCTTTGCTTGTAAAAACACCTTCATTACATGACGGACTATGACTTGAACCGTGTGGCTGATGCTACTTCTCCATTTTTTAATTCGGCTCACACCATTGAACAGGAAGAAAAGCAGAACACGTCCTGCACGTCACACTTCATTCAGCAGGAATGAAACAGCTGACAAGGAGCGCACGAGACTTCTGAATGACGCCAGACATCACAACAACAACAACAACAACAACAAAGAGCCGAAGTGTTACCGTGACATGAGTGAACGGGACACCGTGCAGCACGTCCGCGCGGAACAGAGTCACCGTTACCGCGAACAAAGACACAACCCTTCTCATGTTACACGGATTTCGTTGCCGACAGCACGCCGCGTCTGACTATGATTCTCCAATGCGCCTGCGCGAAACGGACACGTCACATGACTTGTGTTGTGCTCTGTGCTGCATTTAATTGTGCCTCGTAAGACCTGCTACTTCCTCACGTACAACCGTTGAACTATTTGTGATTACACAGATAAAGTCATACTATAGCATGTCGTCTAAAATATGATTAAAAAAATAATAAAAAAAAAGTCATTATATTTGACTATATTATTGTATTATAGCAAGAATATAGAAAAGCAGCATCACACTACAATATATAACACCTGTGTGAAAATGATGAAGAGAAATATTTCACTAATGTGTTTAAATGCAGGAATAGTATAAATCCAGCAAACACTTCCTGCTGAAAGAAATGAAACAAAGGGAGTTTAAAGGAATCTGTTCTAAATTATAAACACAGAAATATACAGAAAAAAACACTGAACACTGTTTGAATATATAAAACACATATATTTGCATGTAGAAACAGAAAAATAGGATTTTCCATAAAAAAACAGCCTACTAATAATATCCAATATAAATGATCAAATAAAACTATGTTGTTTTGATTCAATTATAAAATCTATAATAAATAAAACTAGATGTAACAATGTAAATTAGCTCTATCTTAACAATATAAAAACAAAACATTAGTCATGAATTATTGTACAATATAATAGTGATTATTAAAGACTGTTATTCTGTCTGTTACAGGAGAGACTTGTTGTGTTTATACTGGTGAGGTGGGAAGAACATGAACATTATGTCATGCTTGTGTTTATGTTTCTTGAGGTGGGCGGAGCCAAAAGCCAACCTGTGGAGCAAGTTGATCCACTTGGATAAGCAGAGGAAACATCCCATAATGTTCCTTTTGTGCCTGAACGCCAGGGCCGTCTCAGTGTCAGATTTATATTTCAAAGCAGTTTTCGTTTTTTCTCCCGACTTCCTTCTCAGAAATCAGTCACCTGTAAAGGGAGGTCAAAGGTCACCCTGAGGACAGATCTGATTCAGAGATTCCCAACAGCGGTGACTTCACCTGACTTTATCTAAAGTTAAGTTTCAAAACATAATTAATGCAACAATTCAACTAAAGACTACAGAAACATCTAAACAGTGCACTCGCCAGTGATCCCTTTGTTGTGATTGTCATGAGTACATCAGGTGAATTCCTGAGGTGGTGTCTCTGTGGGGAATGTGGGAGGACGACTTCCTCGTAGCAACTGGGTGGAGACTCCCGAGGAGTTTCTGTCCCTGCTGAGACGGACGGAGACAGACGGAGACGGACAGACGCTGACAGGAGTCTCAGTCATTCAGGAGTAAAAAAGGTAAGCGGAGCGATTTTAGAGGATTTCAAACAACTGCTTGTTTGACGTGAAGTCGACGCCGATGGACTCCAGATAAAGTTCCAGGAAGTTTCCAAGAAAACCTGAGCAGAGTTACAGATTCACGTTGGACAGGTCGTCTGGAGTTTCCTCTTTTTTCTTATTTAACTTTATTATTAAATTCAGAACTCACTGAAAGAGAAACTGTCTCAGTGTTTTAAAAGGAAACTAAAGGCTTTTCTATTTCTTCTGGCTTTTATTTTGAAGGACTGTTTACAGCCCTAACTGTTTACTGTTAATCATTGTTTTTATCCCTCGGGTTCATTCTGTTTTGTTGACTTCATTTATTGTTTTTTTTTTCAACACTATTTTGTGTTATTTTTTGCTTTTTTTTTTGTGTGTATTGTTTAAATTTTTGTGCGTGAAACACTTAAAGTTGCGTCTTTGTATGAAAGCTGCATGAAAGTTCCTTTTAGATGGTTAACAGGTCAAATGTTTTTGCATTTATCTTGATCTTTCACTCATCTCTTCCATCTTCCTTTGAGGAAGTTTTTCAACCACCTCCACTGTTTGACTGATTAAATCAAAGTCCTTGTTTCCTTCTGTTATTTCTGAATTGCTACACAACTCCTGACGCACGTTTTAGTCACAATGGATCATTTTACCTTCAGTATAAAACTGAAGATCAGAGACCTTCAGAGCTCCAATTACATTTTTAGTTATAAGAAATGTAATAATTAATTTGTATTCTTAAATCTGAGTAAAAGTGAAGAATATCGATTTTTTTTTTTCTTTCATTTAATCTCAACATTTTTGGAGAAAATCTTTTAAACTGCCTATTTTAGTTGTTGATGTGTTTGTCTGCAGCCTCGTCCGTCCACGATGCTGTACACCGACCTGCTGCGTCTGTGGGACGCGTCCGTCAAGGCCGTCGACGCCAAAGACTGGAACGGAGCGCTGGCCGAGCTGGAGCAGATCAGCGAGCCGACGTCTCGCACGTTGTTCGTCGCCGCCGCGGCTCACCTGGCGCTGGGTCAGCTGGACCGGGCCATGCAGGTCGGCCACGTTAACGTTAACGTCAGAACAATTATTGTTACTGGTGCTTCACAGAAGAAGAACAACGTGTCGCCTGCAGAGAACAGAAACCACAAAAAGCTCCAAAAACAAGATATACAAATCATTTTTTAAGTTTGTAGGTAGAAATCATTTAAAAAAAAAAATGCATCAGAATCACAGCAAAGCGTGAAATAGACACGCAAAATGTGAGTTAGCAACGCTCGCCGCTGTCTGGGTGCGACAGGTACACGTTTTGAAAGCGTGAAACTGACACGCATAAATGTCCTGTGACCCGGGATCACGTGTCCGAGGTCCCGTAACCAAGGCAACAAAGGACATTTTGTGGGGTATTAAGAGGCAGTTTTATTCTCCTGTAAATCACAAGGCTGTAAACATGCAGTAGGTTTAATTTGTTGTCCACTACAGTAAAAGCGTGTAACTTTCACGCCTTAGACTGTACAAAGCGTGGCTATCTGACGTTTTTGGCTGTAGCAGACCGGCGTGTCTATTTCACGCTTTGCCTTCAGATCATCTGCACTAAGAACTCTGTTCTCTCATCTGATCCATTTTAATGAGTGAAAGAAAATTTATTTAATCAGTTTTTTATTTACAGTCCGTCGCTTACAAGAAACTACACGTTTTCTATCTGTCGTAGTATTATCAGCCTAATATTCTTTATTAATATGAATTTCATAAATGTGTGGTGTCACTTTCATCTGTTCGTGTACCCGTCTGTGGCGTCCAGGCTTTGGACCTCACCATCGCCAAGGACGCACGTCTGGCCGTGGGCTTCTTCCAGAGAGCAGCAGTGATGATACAGATGGACAGGTGGGAGTGGTTTCATCCAAACAGTTAGCTCTGTTTAAAAAAAGCACCTGATGATCCAACACTTCCTGCTATAAGATGCATTTATATACAACAGAAGAAAATATGCTTTAAAAGAAACATGATGGTCGATTTCTTTAAAAATACTGATAGAATATTCGCTGTCAAAATCTTTTCCTGCTAAAATAAACAGACTCCAGCATGAAACAGGCTGTTCATGGTTGTGTTTATGTGCTGGCAGGTGATCTGGTTTAAAAGAGAATCATGAAAATACTGTTAAACCAGGAAGTGACTGCAGCACAAAGAAAATGTCAGATATCAAATGTCATGTTTGTGTGCAGCTTTTTTTGTGCCTTTTCATATTAAAACCGCTCAGTTTTTTAAATGTGTATTTATTCTTGTACATCTGAGTCTGTGTGCGTCTGTCCAGGCTGGAAGAGGCTCTGTCAGACTGCATCTGGGCTCAGAAGCACATGAGAGGAAACGTGGTCATCGACTACAGACAGCTGGGACTCCGCTTCAAACTCTACAGCTGGCAGGTGAGACGTTCAGACACACACACACACACACACACACACACACACACACACACACACACACACACACACACGTCAGCAGGCTTTTTATGAGACATTGCAATGAATAAAAAAAAAAAAGGGAAATCCAGCGCGGTCTGTCAGTGCGGAGGAATAAAAAACCTGAGAGATCACTTCTGTGTCATCACCTCCGCTGTGAAGTTCAAACGTCCCACCCAGCTGGGGGCCAACAAACGCCTCATTGATGGAGGCTGCAGAAGGAGGTTACGCAACCTCTCATATTTATCAGAGCGCAGATAAGACAACATACCTGTGTGGGCCACCTGTCAGCGAGAGGACGTCACCTTCCTCGTCTTCTTCCTCCGATAGGAGGGAAGGGATGCGGTTGTCATGGGGATCTGACGAGCCGAACTGGGAGGAAAAAATTATTTACAGTCAAAAAATGCCAGAAAACTAATAAGAAGGAGTGACTTTAGCTAACAACACCGAGATAACTGATGGACACATTTTATTCACTTTGGATTTGATGAGAGAAGTTGAATGGGAGTCTATGGAGCCGGAGGCTGTTTGGAGCCGACCTCTAGTGGCACTCGCTGGTATTGCAGCTGAAGACACTTCTGGATCAGAACCATTTTACAGACCTGAAGCTACGAACTCTTTTATATCCAGTCTGTGGATAAAAAAGACTCCGTGGACATATTATATTACAATAATATAATATTATATTGTATTTTGATAAATGGCGACCAAAGTTAAAACATGCTCACAAAATTCCCTGATATTCCAGGACTTGGCCAAAAGAGAAAGATCAAATCTCCCGACTTTGCCTGTCCTGGAAAAGAGTTTTTAAAAATTCCCTGATATTCCCTGATTGGTGGGAACCCTGATTTACGGTTCAAAATGTGCAAATATCCTCCCAAAAAACCACAATTTGTAATTCATCTGGACCTCAAACTTTACATCATTTAGGAAAATATTAGATATTTGTGTTCCACAGAGCAGCATTTTAAGACCTATAGAATAATTTAAGAATCGAACACAATAAACCAGAGCACTTAAATATAAAAATACAAAAACCCAAACATCACTATAGGTGGTTTGATATTGTCTGACAGAATAAATAATGCATCTCCGACTGTGTTGCTCTTCAAGGTGGAGAAAGTGGAACAGGTCTCTGGCTGTTTAAATCACAGCTCTAACGCACAGACTCACACCCCGATGAATTCTCAAACAGTCACGCTCCTTTTTCAGCCTTTAAAGCGTTTTGCTGATTGCACCGTCCTCTCGGGGAGTTTTTGTTCCGAAACCAAGACAGAAAAGTTTGGAAGGAAAGATGTTTGAGTCGAACAATCACTGGATCATTCGTACCTCCTCCTGAACAGAGAGTTTCCTGGTTACAGATGCCTTTAAATCCCCATAAGAGGGTTTTAACAACACTAAAGTTTACATGAATATTAATATGATGGACCCCCCCCCCCCCTTCCTCCTCAGGTGTTGTATAATGCTGCCGCTGTGTACTCTCGAATGGGCCAATGGGAGCAGGCCGGGGAGGTCCTCCAATCAGCCGCCCAGGAGAAAGGAGGAGGAGGACGAGGAGGAACCATCGAGGCGGCTCTGGACAACATCGCGGTGAGTTTCACACAACTCTGAGGGAACAACAGAGGGACAACATTTCTAAAAATCAGTTGACATCTTTTACAAGGATAAAAAAAACAACAAACAGCTGAGGATAAAGTTTAAAGGGACAATTTGACTCCAGCGACTCGCTGGCTGCGTTCCATTTGGCTGCTGTGCTGCAAGGACACAGAGATCCAATTAAACTGAGTACAGAATGGATGAAGTCCTGTCAGCTGATAATCAAACAGCAGCAGGTAGAGAGGAGGTTTTTAAAGGCACTAAAAATCTGTTTTCTCAGCCAGCTTCTTATAAATATTAATGAGCATGTGTGAAAAGTGTCAAATAAATTTATTTTAAACATCAAATGTATTTTGCATTCCGTCCAAATCACTGCTACAATAATTCTTGAATCACATTAAGTGCGTAAACTTGATGTAATACTGAAAAAAACTATTTTTGACAGATGAAAAATTAAAACAATAGTTTGTGTTTTTTAATGAGCACTGAGGAATATTAAATGATTAAATAAATTGATTTCTAGCAGAGAAACTCTTAGCCGTGCATGAAATAACAAATGAATGCAGGCCATTTTTGACCCATGTTGTGATACAAAAATTATTATTATTCAAAAAACTCAGAAAGGAAAAATACAAATAAGGATTTGTGATGATCAAAAACAAGTAAAAAAATAATATATTGCAAAGATAGAAAATAAAAACTGTGCATTACGGGGTTAATTAAGAGACAGATTTCTGTATTTGGGTTTTATATCAGATTTCTTCTGTCTGGTTCCAATCAGGAAATATAACTTTATTTAAATCAAAATCTGATCAATGATGCACAGATTATCTCAGTGTTAAATAATCCAAAGTTTTCCATCTTTGAATGTTTGTTTCTGAATTATAAATGTTGTGGTTTACAGGGAATTTAACACCACATCTGCGTCTATTTGGATTCAGCGTTGTGAAACTGCTGCTCACTAATCTGTATTCTTGCAACGTGCATTAAGATGATTTTGACCCGTTTCTCTAATTAAAAATAAATACCATACTTGTGACCAATAGTGCAAAACTTGCTTGAGCTCGTCCATCGCTTTTTAGTGCAAGAAGTTCTCATTCTGCAGGCCCACCGGTGGGACCAGTTTTTAGGGAATCCATCAGATCAATCAGCCTTCCTCTAATAAAGAAGCTTTTAACCTGTTTTTATTCTGCGAGGCTTCGGCCTGAATAACCGGACAGTCCAGCAGGAACCGACTCTGCATCCTATTAGTCACAAAACCCGCTTCTGTAACCACTTTATATCTGACTGTGTCGAGTCCTACCAGCTGGGTTTTTAAATAAATGACACCACGTGAAGTAAAGAGGCCAACGCATGTTATTAAAACCAACTCTTCTCTGTTGTGGCCGAGAACAGAACAAGGAGGTCCTGACGCCTCTCCTGGTTCCTGAGGGCGAAGTGTTTCGTCCCAAGAGGCAGGACGTGGAGCAGCTGCAACAAAGAGACTTCTTGGGGAAGCCAAAGGTGGGCGGAGCCTCCCCGTGATGGAAGTTACATCATGGGAGGGTGATGAGTAGGATGTGTCAGTATTAAAGATAAGTTTAATTACTCTGGTCACATTTATAGGAAAATATTTAGGAATATGTACCGATAAAGTATGACATCAACGGAGCCAAGCGTTCCTGAGCCCATGCATCGATTTCCACTACAGAATACTTCCTCGTAAAGGTTACTCCCTCCGCTCCCAAGCAACAGGAACACGCTCTGAACTTTTCAATATTTACAATTACTATAGAAATATATATTCTTATTGGGTACTCGAATACTTTTCTGACTCTTAACTAGTAACTAATTATAAAACTAGCGCAGGTAGACTCCTAAATATCGGTTAAGCTATGACTTAATGATGAACGTGGAAAAGTCATGAAATATTACGTGCATTCAACGTTTTATAAATACTTTGAAATTAGTGTTTTCCATTTAAAGTTAAACCACACGTGTCTTCTTTGATGCTCCGCCCCCTGCAGGTGATCTCCTCCATGATTCCCAACGATGATTTTGGAGGTTTCGAGCCTCTGAGGCTGCAGGTGAGTCGGACCACGGTGACAGTATGAGTGAGGATTCACGTTGCAGCTGCTAACTGTCCGTCCGTCTGTCTGCTGCACAGAAACCCGGTTTCTACGAACCCAAGGTGGAAGGAGCGCAGTAAGTGTTTCACATCATCGCGTTGCTGCCGTCGCCCGGCTCATGATAGTTAAACCACTGGGAGTGATTAGCCGTGTTTTTTCTCTTCCTGTTAGGGAGTCCTTGTACATGCGTGTGCGGTTCCCTTACATGTCTCGGGGCCCGGGGCAGCTGACGGTGCCGGGAGGAGCCATGGTGTTTTTATTCGGAGAGGAGAACAGAGACGGGATGATAACTGTCATCCATGACGGACAGGTGAGATGAGATCTGGGAGGAGCCTAAAAATAAGAGCGTCAATCAGTTACAGCGGGAGTGTTTTTTTATGTGCTGAGAAAAATCCTTGTTTCTCTACTTCGATTTTTAGAAAACAACTCCGATAAAATCATAAGATTAGAAGCTGCAGTGTTGGTTTATTGTTTTGTCCACATGGGGGCAGCAGAACGAGCTTCATTCACTCTTTTTCGCTCTGTTTTTGGTCTCCACCAGCTCTGGAGAAAAAATACCTTAAGTTATGTTCATCAGCGAGTCTCTAACTGTGTCTGTCGGCCGAATTTCTTCAAAGGTGACACATTCGTTCATTCGGCCTCAAGGATGAAATGATTTGAGTTTGGTGTCAAAGGTCAAAGTTCAAGGTCACTGTGACCTCACGTCCCCCTCATCCATCTGTCCCGTTCTCGGAATGCAACATCTCAAGAACGCTTTGAGGAAATTTCTTAAAACTTGGTAAAAACATTCACTTGGTACCAACGATGACCTCGTACAATTCTGCTGTTCAAAGGTCAAGGTGACTGTCCTATCACATTGGACTATGCTCGTCAATGCGATATTTCAGGAATATCGGGAGGGAATTTATTCAAATTTGTCACAAAAGTTACATTTTAAACTCAAAGATGAACGGTTAAGATTTTAGTGGTCAAAGGTCAAAGGTCAAAGACACTATGAGCTCAATATCTCAGGGACGCCTTGAAGAAATCTCTACAAATGTGCCACAACCGAGCATGTAAACTACAACCTGAGGTGTCAGCAGAGGCTGTTTAATTGTAATCATTATTTCTTGTCTCTTCTGTCCAGAGAGGACTCCTGCCCATATCCCTGCTGGACCCCGTGGACGTGAAGGCGTTCAAAGGCAAAAAGGAGAACGTAATATATCCGTCAATGTGATAACACACTTCACGATTCGCTTCGGCCAACTTATTTCAGGCTCCTCCTGCGCAGCCGGACGCTTCGGTTCACAGCTTCAATGGGGGCACTTGACAGATTGCTCAAAATGAGATTCATGCTGAGCTGAGCTGTATCTCCGCCTCGGCCCGAGAGAGGCTGAAAAAAAAAAATGTTGAGTCAGGGAAAATACATGAAAATGACTCCAGATCCATTTAAAGCCACTACAGTTAAAGATTACACTGCTGGTTCCAACAAAAGACACCGAATTCCTGCTGGATGGAAGATCACGCTGCTCCACTGATGCCCCCGTTCATCTCGGTTTCCCTCCACAGAGATTTCCCAGCGGGATCCCCCTCCCACCGAGCATGAAGCCACCAACTCGCCGCCAGGACCGCCGCAACCCGCCAGCTCCTCCTGGAGGTAAAAAAATCAAATAAAAAATCAATCCCACTCCTCCTGGTTCTCCTTCTCTACTTCATCTGAAATCCCTCTTCCTCCTGAGAGGAGGAACCTCTCCACCTCCGTTTCCTCTGATCCGCTCCAACAAAGCACTTCTGTGTTATAATGGATCATCTCGGGGGTCACAGTGATATTCCCTCTGAGTTCTGTCTGAGGATTCATCTCCAGCAGACGGGCGCCTCAGACGTCGGCCTTCCTGGAAGTTGTTGTTGCTGCTGCTTCGAAAAAGAAAAAGCTGTTTAAAGTCCAGTGGTTTTTGTTTCTCATTTTCAGATTTCACACCAGTAGGTCTGAGAGTGTGTCGAATCCGACAGTTTGTTTTGGAGCGAGACATCTCAAAGAATGTGCAGCTTGTCATTACATTCACTTTATGCCTCAGGAATTTTAAAACTGCTCGCAGCCAAACAAAAGTTGGAGACAGATATGTTAGAGTTCAGTTTACTTTTGACTTTGGAACCAAGTATTTGTATTCTCCCTTTATGTTTAATTATGTTTAAGCAGAGATGTATTTGACCTTCGTGTCTGAAACAGGTTGTGAATGTCGTCATTTCGGTGCAGATTGTATTCTGATTTTCCTGGTAATCTACTTTCGTTCTTTGGTTTGTTATCTGACGTATTCTCCGGGTCTGAAAAGTGAAGCCAAATGCAGAAATGCCTTAAAGTAAAATACCACTGAGGGCCACCAGGGCAAAAAAAACCTCCAGTAGACTGCCATTCAAAAAGCATCACCTCCTCTCCTGAAATACAAAATCAGTAAATAAAAAAAATTAAAAACACCAGCTGTAACCTGACTGCACCACAGGCCTGTCAATCAAACAGACACGCCCCCAAAAACAGGTCTTCTTGAATCTTCTTTTCTAATGAATGAGGGATTATTTTCAGATGGACCTCCAGAAAACTAATAAGAAGGAGTGACTTTAGCACCGAGATAACTGATGGACACATTTTATTTTTCATGCGAGTCGTTTCGGGAGAATCTGCAAATCGAAGACATTTCTGCATCATTTTCAGACCCGGAAGCGACAAACACTTTTATATCCAGTCTGTGGTTGTGACAGTAAATGACTGTTAATGAATATATCTTTTCCAGCAGCCTTGTTTGGTCCGTTTCAGCCCCCCCGCTGTGATGACATGTGTTTCCACTGCAGTCTCTCAGCAGGGTGAAGCTCTTTAAAAAGCTAACAAACACTGGTCTCCTCCTCGTTGTGTCTTGCAGACTGTGTAGCTCTGTGTTTCTAAAAGTTAATGCTCTCCTATCACCGTGTTGTAGTGTTTGTGCTCACGCTGTGTCTTCGCTGTGTTTCCCTGCAGCATCCTTTACCTCAGACATTCCACCTCCATCCTACACCATGGCCACCCACGCGCCGCCGCCGGCCTCGCAGCCTCCCAAGTACACGGCCAACGCAGCCGCCAACCAGGTAGTGGCGACCGGCTTCATCCTCCATCATCGCAGATTATTTCCTCACACACACACACACACACACACACATTCTCCCGGCCTCATCTAAATATAGACGGTGTTGTTGTGTTGTGCGTCCCAGTGAAGGAAGTGCTTTGTAATGTTAAGCTGAACGAGGGGAACGCTGATGTGTCCCGATTCAGTCACGCTGACACTCAACATTAGGATGGAAATATGCTTTTGTGTCTCTGCGTGCAACGGTGACCTGAAAAGACGGAAAAGAAACTGGACATTTTATATCTTCTTTTTTTGATTTTGATTTTATACACTTTATTAATCCCCGAGGGGAAATTTCTTCACTACAGCAGGGGGGGCTCTCAGGGCTTCTAAGTGTTTTTAAACGACATCTTTTGACACCTTTGTTGTGCACAGTTACCATGGTTACATGTGTCATTTTCATTTTCATACATGGTAAAAGTAAGTAGAAAAGGCTTTTTTTTTTAATAGTTTAAACCACCGACTGTTTATAAAAGAGTTTGTAGCTTCAGGTCTGTAAAATGGTTCTGATCCAGAAGTGTCTTCAGCTGCAATCCCAGCGAGTGCCACTAGAGGTCGTCTCCAAAAAGCCTCCGGCTCCATAGACTCCCATTCAACTTCTCTCATCAAATCCAAAGTGAACAAAATGTGTCCAGCAGTTTTATATATATATATTAAATATGAAAACTATGATTCTACTTTGGACCTCTAATCCTTCAGCATCTTTGGTCGCAGCAGGCCGGCTCAGCTCACGGAGCGGCGGCGGGTTCTGTGGAGGTGAAGGTCCACTTCACGTCCACCGTGGAGCTGTCCGTCCCTCTGGACATGCCGTACAGCGAGCTGAAGGAGCAGATCGCACAGAAACTGGGCCAGCCGCCGTCTCAGCTGCGCCTCAGGTGAGCGCACGGCCGACAACCCACTTCCGTCTCCCCGGGATTCTCACGAGTGATGCTTCACTTCTAAAAATACGTTTTTCTACTGTCCACTCGGTTCTTTTCTGGCTGAGACAATAGAAGACCGAGGCTGCAGCTCCACAGACACCAGAGGATGAAAACATGTCACTGACACGAGACAGACTCACAACAACAGAACCAGATCATCTGTTGAGATATAAACTGGATCTGATAACAGCGTACATCAGAGCCTCGATATCCTCCGACCTTTATCTTCTATTCTCTGCCTGCTCATGTTTGCCCCCACGATGCCCTCAATTTCCCATCTATGCCTCTGCTGCATCTCCTCCTCACTCCCCCACCCTCCTCTCTCTCTTTTTCATCAGACACAAGCAGCATGGCTACCGTGTGCTGACACCTCTGGGTGGGGAGGTGGAGCCCGGACGCACCATCCAGGAGGTGGCCGAGGCCGGCAGAGTGACGCTGTGGTGCCAGGTGAGGATTCAAACTCTCAGCTACAGAGATCATTATTAAAGTTACACCGTAGACTAAAAGTGGACGTAGCTTCCGGGTGGGAAAATGGAGGCCTTAAGCTGCAATACCAGCGAGTGCCACTAGAGGTCGGCTCCAAAAAGCCTCCGGCTCCATAGACTCCCATTCAACTTCTCTCATCAAATCCAAAGTGAATAAAATGTGTCCATCAGTTATCTCGGTGTTGTTAGCTAAAGTCACTCCTTCTTATTAGTTTTCTGGAGGTCCATCTGAAAATAATCCCTCATTCATTAGAAAAGAAGATTCAAGAAGACCTGTTTTTGGGGGCGTGTCTGTTTGATTGACAGGCCTGTGGTGCAGTCAGGTTACAGCTATCGGTGGGCGGGACGTAGTATCGTCAGGTTTCCGATCAGATCGGTCAGATCCACCGCTGGCTCCTCCCCCAGCTCGTCCAAATATGGTCACTTCCTGCTCCGAACCGCTCCGAACTAGCAAAGATGGTGACGGACAGAATCTGAACTGGAGGATTCATAACGTTCACAAGCCAATGATGACATCACTGATGGATGATGACATCACTAATAGTTGATGACATCACTGATAGTTGCCTCTCGGCTTCTTTTAAGTGAACAATAACAAATTGATACTCAACACACACAAACTTTAACTTTCTTTGTTATTTGGAATTTGAAAAGTACAATTAAAATTGCGGCGATGACTCCGACCTGTTCAGTCCGGTCCTGGTTTGCTTTAATTTTGGATCTTTTGTTGTTGTTTATCTTCAGTGCGATGAAGTAAATTATACTCATCATGTGTGCATCGAAGCTTTTTTTAAGGTTTAAACTGTAATCTGTGAATTTGTCCTGCAACAACTTGACGTTGATTCTTTATTATGAGTTGTTTAAAAAATAATAGATTTCCACACTTTCCTCGTTTCCTCTCGTTGTGTTCCAGACTGAAGACCCCCTGGCCAACCGTACCATCATCTACCAGATGGTGGCGCTGTATGACTACGCCGCTGAGGGCGCGGAGGACCTGGAGTTCAGCGAGGGAGATACCATCGACATCCTGAGTGAAGGTGAGCCGGCCCCCCCACCCGGCTGGTGAACTGTTTTCATGTTGAAAACGTGACGAGGCGTTCACTGACTCTTTCTGTCCCAGTTAACGAGGAGTGGCTGGAGGGACACTGCGCAGGAAACATCGGCATCTTCCCAAGCTGCTTCGCCTACCGGGAGAGCGACGACGTCTCCCAGAACTCCAAGCTTAAAGAAGAACCATCTCTAATAAAATAATCTGTCTGTTTCCGGCCTCACGGCTTCCTACAGGGCCGTAAACAGCACGCAGCACGGCCTTAAGATATTTACATCTCCCACGGTGTCACTGCTGATCCTCCTGGCAATTACAGACCTGCAGTGTGCAAAGAGGGGCATTGTGGGTAACCGTAGAGGCTCACAGAGGAAGCTGAACCCCCCAAACCTCCAGCTGATTGGTCGACTAAGCTCCTTTCAGGACTTGAAACTCAGATGAAACAAAAAAAACACACAAGTAAGAAAGAAGCGAGTGAACCGTGAAGAATGTACTTTGAATTTATGATACTAATGAGTATATTTCCTGTTTCTACATCCTGTGACATCACTACAATCCTCCTGCTGTATATTATTCAAATACAAGTTTTTGCCACTGATACTGTGTGCTGATGTAGTTTCTGAATGAAAGTACAGTTCTTGCTGATTTTCCAGTGGCATAAGGAGCGAAAGGAGAAAATTAATTAAAAGTAATTCTGTTGCTCACAGAAGTTAATTAATTAATTGAAACACTGGCAATAAAAAGAAAAGTGTGAAATTGGTTAGTTTTGCTGTGAAAGGTGAATTTCATTTTTTTAATCCACCCACAATTGAATCTACATTATTTATTTTGAACTTTAGGTAGCAAGTCACAACAAATCACGTAAACCCACATTTAACTGAAAATAGAGCAAACTAAGAAATCTTATTGTTTTATGAAAAATATCTGCTCATTTTGAATTTAATGTTAGCAACATGTTTTAAAAAAGTTGGGACAGGATCAACAAAAGACTGGAAAAGTCGTGTGATGCTAAAAAAAACCACCTGGTTGAACATCTCAAAACTAGTTAAGTGGTTACAGATCAAAAACATGATTGGATATAAAAACAGCATTTTAGAGAGGCGGAGTCTCATTCTGGAGTGGAAATCACAGCATGGGCTCAGGAACACTTCTGAAAACCATCTGGGAACACAGTTCATCGCTGCGTCCACAAATGCAGGTTAAAACTCTCCAAATAGGAAGCCAGATAGAAACACGATCCAGCCTCTATCCTAACTATTTTTGAGACGCTTTGCTGCAATCAAATGTGTATTTTGATTAAATGTGGGTTTATGTGTGAAGCTCAGTCTGCTTCCTCCACATTAAAGCGCACGAGACGTTCATGAACCCGAACGAAGCGGCCGATAAAATAAACCCCCCAGATCAAACAAAGAGGAGGCAAGCGAATTCATTAAAGCTGCAAATATGGAAAAAAAAAAAAAAAAAATCCTCTGACATCATTCAGTTTCTGAATTTGAGCAAATAACCGCAGCCTTCGTTGATCCTGTTATGAATTAGTCAAAGACGATTTCACATAATAATATCTATTATTATAACGTAATACATAAGTATTACTGTTTTGATGTCTTCACATGTAAGCAGCCTTTGAATCTGTGTATAAAAACCTTAATCGGGGGGTTTCTCTTCAGGTATTTGTACTTCACTTGAGTATTTCCATTTTTTTAAACTACTTTTTATTTCCATTCAGAGGGAAATATTCCACTTTCTTCTCAGCTTTAGTTACTTCTCATTTTATTCCTAAAACTTCTACATGCATTAATATACATTAATTAGATGCTTCAACGGTATCACAGCTGGAAATGCACCTATGGTTTGAAGCGACACGTCGAGCTGCAGGATGAACGTGTGTTTCTGAGTTGAGACTCGGATTTGAATCAAATTAACGGCTGTTTCCACTTGATCTTTGCTCCCTTTTATAACATATTTCCTCAGACCGGCATGTGGAGTGTTTTACTTCGACGGTGCGGCGGCTGTCACTTCCTCCTGCGAGTCTAAAGATAGCAGTCCGAGTGTCCGTACATTAGGGGCACCGGAGACCTTGAGTCTTACCGTGGGAAGTTCACCGGTTTGGGCAGTAATTGCCGGTGAGGGAAATGTCAGGAGCTTTCAGCTGTCGTCACAAATGGTAGAACAAAAATATGGTGAGGTGGGGGCCGCCGGGAGCTCCGTTCAAACCGGTTATAAAACAGAGGCCTCTAATTGCAGCGCTACTCTGCCGATGCACAGAATCGACGCCCACGTTCCTCCCGACGCCGCTGACACGGTGTTACATCAGCTTTACATCCAGAACCGAAGCAGTCGGTCAACAAACAACTGTTCTCTGGACGGAGGGGGCGACACCTCCGAACGTCTTCTCCTCAAGTTACTGAGGACAGACGGCTTCGAGAAAACATCAACTGAAAACAAGCGGCAACCATCAGTGAGGTCATCAACCATCAGTGAGGTCATCATCCATCAGTGAGGTCATCAACCATCAGTGATGTCATCGTTGGTTTGTGAACATTATGAATCCTCCAGTTCAGATTCTGTCCGTCACCATCTTGATAGTTCGGAGCGGTTTGGAGCAGGAAGTGACCATATTTGGAGGAGCTGGGGGAGGAGCCAGAGGTGGATCTGACCGATCTGATTGGAAACCTGACGATACTACGTCCCGCCCACCGATAGCTGTAACCTGACTGCACCACAGGCCTGTCCTTTGTGTCCACATGATGAACGTGTTTAATATTCTCTCCACTTTTAGGTCTAGTTTTCTTTGTGGCTCATTAAGAGTGAAACCTTTCACATTCAGTCCCTGGATTCGTTGCTTACGCGGTAGAAATAATAATTGTTGCGTCGTTAAAGCAGCAGCGGATCCTCTGTTCTCCGCTGCCGTGACTCAGTCTGGTCTCAATGCTTTCTCTTCATCAACTTCGACAACGCAGCTGAACTTCCAGCGAGGTTACGGTGAGACACGGCTCACAGCGTCGGCACGACGACCCCTCGGCGCCGTGCCAACAGCACAGCATCGATCTGTTCGCTCGTGTTGTGCAGTAATTGCGGCGCTTTTCATTACGACACCGTGTTCGGCTTTTTTTCCGCCTCCGTGTTTCTGGAGATTGTTTTTTCTTAATCTGGGAATCGTGTAAAACCCGTTGGATAAGAAGGAGTTTTATCTCAGAGGGGGGGAGTGGATTAATGTCTCCACATAAAAACCGTTCACCCACTCCACTCGATCTAAGTCCAAACTAAAGTCTGTTCTCCAACATCTCATCCAACTGTCTCGTGAGCTGATTTTCTGATGCCTTAAAACCTCAACTCAACTTTCATTTATTTCGGGTTCTCCATCTGACACCACCTCCTGCTATTTTTGAGCATCACCTCTGCAGAGATGACAGGTGAGCTGAGCTGATCTTAAAAAGGTGCTGTGAAATCACTGCAGACCACCAGAAAGAAATGTTAACTATCCACACGACGCCAACATTTTTAATTTAATGCAGTATTTGCGTAACGGCAATGAAATCTAGAGTTGAGTAAAGCCGAGTCGTACCGTGTGGTAGAAAAAGAAGCATTAAAACCGACCAGCGGTGACGTCATCAACCATCAGTGATGTCATCAACCATCAGTGATGTCATCGTTGGTTTGTGAACGTTATGAATCCTCCAGTTCAGATTCTGTCCGTCACCATCTTTGTTAGTTCGGAGCGGTTTGGAGCAGGAAGTGACCATATTTGGACGAGCTGGGGGAGGAGCCAGCGGTGGATCTGACCGATCTGATTGGAAACTTGACGATACTACGTCCCGCCCACCGATAGCTGTAAGGTGACTGCACCACAGGCCTGTCAATCAAACAGACACGCCCCCAAAAACAGGTCTTCTTGAATCTTCTTTTCTAATGAATGAGGGATTATTTTCAGATGGACCTCCAGAAAACTAATAAGAAGGAGTGACTTTAGCTAACAACACCGAGATAACTGATGGACACATTTTATTCACTTTGGATTTGATGAGAGAAGTTGAATGGGAGTCTATGGAGCCGGAGGCTTTTTGGAGCCGACCTCTAGTGGCACTCGCTGGTATTGCAGCTGAAGACACTTCTGGATCGGAACCATTTTACAGACCTGAAGCTACGAACTCTTTTAGAAACAGTCTGTGGTTAAAACAGGTGTCAGCGTCTCTGGAAGGTGTGTTTATAAAGCTGGATATTTAATACCTTATAAAAAAGTTTACTGCAGTCGATGTTCTTTACTTCAGAGTTATAAAAGTACAGAGTCCTCAGGGAGCTGAATGTTCATGTGTAGCACATTATGATCAATAATATTCCCTCTCTTGCACAAATGTTACAGAAGCAGTTATAAGTGAATTACTTACAAAATAAGGAGGCTTTTAGTCTGAGGAGGAACTTTACAAAGATGAAGAAGGAGATTTGAAGACGAGCTTCGCGATGCGACAACTAAAAGCTGCTTCTTTGGAATATTTAATAAACAGTATATCATTTTAAACCGTTTAAGAAGATTCAGTCACATTTCTGAACATTTAATTGACGTATTGAATAAAAAAAAGCTTAAAGCTTAAAGCTTAAAGCTAAAAGTAAAATCGGATGATTTCAAAAATAATGCCAGGAATAGTTTTTATCTAATGAATATTTCATCCAAAGAGCAGTAAAAAGAAAACAAACTCTAAATAGTAAACAAGCAAGTTCTGACATGAACAACTGAACCGATGTCGTTTTAACAGCATCAGATCTCAACACATTTAGTTTTTTCTTTCTTTACTGCGCTTTATATAAAGTTAACTGATGGTATCCTCCCTTTACCTTTGACTGATTAGGACTTTTAGATTTCATGCCAACTAAACTTTGCTCTCAGCATCGTGAACAACAGAAACTGGGACACAGAAGCTCCATCTCTAAAGTTTGTGCTGAAGTTGGAGTTGTGCGTGGGCGAGACAGACAGCTGTAACTCCTGATCTTAAACACCGTGACCGCCCGCCGGTTATTTAACCGGCATTAACGAGCCTTCGCTCTCCGCTGACGACGCCGCAGAGCTTCATGTCATTTCCTGAATCCTCGGGGTTTTTTTTAAATACTCCCACTGCGGCTTTAATGTGAGAAACTTGGATGCAGAGGTGGACGTCCATCTTTAGGAATTTATGCAGTCAGATTATGTATTTTTAACTATTTTTATAATGCACAAAAAGAAACAATTTCTCAAATATTTTGGATTTTTAAGTGATAAAAGTATCAAAGCCCCCTCTGACTTCAGCGCCACCGTCAGGTCGACGTTTGCTGTTCAGAGTTCAATCTTTCCAGAGCTGTAACATGGATTGCAATGAAATTTGGTTCAGATATTCATGCTCCCTTCAGGATGAATAGTAATAACATCTAACGATCCTCTGACTTTGTCCTTTAGCGCCATCATCAGGTCAACCTTTTAATTTGTCCACTATTTTTGCTTTATGACCGAATGCCTGCAAAACTCATGCTTGTTTTTAGCTGTAATTAGCAAAGTGCTAACAAGCTAAACTAATCACTAACCATCATTTCTCATGTGTTCATATTTGCTATATTTTCCCATATTCAGCCAAATAATTTTTTGGGGGGGGGAAATTTAAACAAACTTGCAAAATAAGATCATTTTAATCGTATGTCTGGACTCCTGCATGATTTGACTCTCGGCTGTGACCGAACTGATATCTCTGATTAAGTTCCAGACACTTTAAAACGGCCTTTCAGACTCACAATCTGACCAGTGATGAAATCCACCGCCGGTAAAAACAGCAGGGACACAGCAAGGAGGAAAATCAATGCCGTGAGATTCTCACCAAAGAACAAACCCCGATAGTTCCCTCAAGTTCGTGCAGCCTTTGAGCCTCCTTTACGTTGTTTCGGTTTAGTCTCAACTCTCTCATAACATCATTTCTCTAACTTGTCTTTTAAAACACATCATGGTTTTAAGGATATCAGCTTATTTTGTCTGATAATTTATGAACTTGAACGTCACTCAGATCTGCTGCAACTAAAATGTGATAACAGATCCACCTTCCACTGACTTCTCCTCCTTTAACGAGTATCGATTCCTCATTTTTATCTTTAAAATTAATTTCTACCGTACTAATGTTTCATGGAGCATTTTTATTCTTTAATGTTTAACGCACCACCTGCCGTTGGCCTGTTTTCTAACCTCAGAGCACTCAGCTGTCTGCAGGAAAGATGAAGCAATTTAAAATGTAAGTTTTATCATTATTTTGTAAAGTCACCCCAGCAGACCAGTAACAGGCAGCCGGCCTCCAGGCTGACACTAATGACAAAGACTCATTTCTGTGATTGCTGGTTAAATGTTTGACTGAGCTTCTCCTCGGGGCTCCGCTGCAACCTGTCATCCTCCTCAGCGACACCCCGGCGTGGCAGCAAAGGTTCCCCGGGAGTCTCACGGGCCCAGACGGAGAGCGGGAGCTCGTTACACCGACACAAGGAGGAAGACAACTTCCTATAAATAGCCGTTTAAAAATAGCCTCGGGCTCCAGTTATGACAAGGAGCATTTGGGATAATGCAGCTTGATCTGCTTAAAGGCTGACAGGCCGACACCTACATGTCATCTGCCTCCATGTTTCTGACGAGTCCAGATTTATTCCAACATGTCCCAAACAGGGACTCACCTTCTTCAGTGCCCCCCAAAAAAAACTGTAAAAAAGTAAATTCACACGTTTCACCTGTTTGTGGAGTTATTTGTATTTAAACTCCAGTGTTTTACTCAACAGTGTGACATCAGCTAAAGCCCTGCCAGAAATATTTAAATAAGGCTGAGTAGTGTTGTCAGTTTCTAAGCAACACACGCGCTCGCGCACACACACACACACACACACACACACACACACACACACACACACACACCTGCGTCATTTCCTACACACAAAGGCTGTGAGAGTCCAGTTGAGCGCAGCCTGCCCGTTGCGCGCAGAGGACAGAGGAGGCTCCGCGGAGGAACCGGACGGACCGAGTTGAGTTCAGTGGACAGAGTGAACGTGAAGAAGGTCGCGTGCTTGTTATCTGGTTCCTTCACAGGACATAAAGAGAGATTTCACTGGATTTTAATCTCGTATCACAGAGGACAGTTTGACTCGCGAAAGCAGCGGTGAATCCGTGTTGGAATAAAGAGATAAACGGGACAGGAAGGACTTTTTGTTCTGTGCCTGAAGAATTTGGGGAAAAATGGTTCGTTTCGCGCGGGGCACTTGAGCCTCCGTGACGCGCTCCAGATCCCCGCGGTCACCTGTTGAAGTTTGCCCGAGCTGTCTCCGGCTCTACTTTCCACCGGGAGGACCGACCCGCAGCAGCGCCGTGTCAGATGCCCGACCCGTCCTCCGCTCCGCATGACGCGCTGCTCCCCCGTTATGTTGTAGGATGAGCGCGGATCTGGAGCGCGTTTCGCTCAACACATCCGTGAACTCGGCGGCCCCGAGTGGCCGCGCGCTCTCGGCCAACGTCCGGCGGCTCCACAACGCTCTGAACCTGCTGCTCAGCGACCTGGAGAGAGAGCAGTTCATCCACTGCCTCAATGTGTACCACGCCAAGCGCAACGTCTTCGACCTGGTGCAAACTCTCAAAGTGATCCTCAACACGGCGGGGAAACGTCAGCTGCTGCCGATGCTGCGTCTGGTCATCCCGCGCTCCGACCAGCTGCTCTTCGACCAGTACACCTCCGAGGGGCTCTACCTGAAGACCGACCTGCTGCCCAGCAACGGCAGCGCGGAGGGCTTCGGAGACGAAGGGGATTCAACCCTGCAGAAATATGTCAGCTCCTCCTCCGTCCACGAGCCGCCCCTCGCGCCGGGCTGTCCGGACGGGTTCAGCGCCGCCGCGGAGCTCTCCGCCTCCATGGCGGCGCAGTTCTGCGACGGCCTCTTTGGAGACGTGCGCAAAGTCACCCTGACGCGCTCCCGGAGCCACGAGGGTCTGGGATTCAGCATCCGCGGGGGATCGGAGCACGGCGTGGGGATCTACGTGTCCCTTGTGGAGCCCGGCTCGTCGGCTGAGAGGGAGGGACTGCGGGTCGGGGACCAGATCGTGGCCGCCAACGACATGATGTTTGACAGCATCTCCCACATAGACGCCGTGAAGGTAGGGGGGGCGAGGGGTTCATGCATGTGAGCGCGTGCCTGAGTTGGAGACAGTTAAGAGTGTGTGTGTGTGTGTGTGTGTGTGTGTGTGTGTGTGTGTGTGTGTGTGTGTGTGTTCCTGCAGATGGAAACACTGCCACGCTGCAGGCAGACAGGACATTAGAGGCAGCGGGCCGTGACGCGCTGCCCTAAAAAACAACAGTTAGTTTGTGACAGAGCTGCTTCCTCATGTCAGACCCCCGGGGGTCACGTGGCCTCCGGTCCAGACACTTCCTCCTTGTATGAATCCTTCTCCACCACTTAATGCTCCGTGGCTGCAAGCAAAGCAGGAGGAACTCTGATGTTCAGGAGCAGATGGGATGAAAAACCCCACAGAAGATCCTTTACAGCAGGTTTTTCTCTGCGTGTTTTCACACTCAGGGTCCTTGATGAGAATTATTCTGAGGGAACTGCACTAGTCACTCCTAAAATAAAGGGTCAGTCCACCCAACATTTACACCTACGTCTGGATCCATTAGTGGCACACAGCAGCAGCACAGCAGCAAAGCTTTCCAGAAAATGCTGAGGATTCATTTATTTTAATCATTTAAAAAAAGAAACCTCAGATAAGTAAGAATGTACTTTTTATTTTGTCATTTTAAAGTAGACTTTTCTTTCTTCGGCTAAAATGTCACAGTTTCTGTCACCTGCAGCTCCTCACGGCTGCATCCCGTTTTTTATCATTGAAAACAGATCATCCGCTGTGACGTCATCCGCTGGGGATAGTCGACAGGCTAAAACAACTGTCTGATTGAACACTTCTTTTTAGCATTAAAAGTTTCTGTAAAACATCCACGTTGTTGATGCAACATCTGCACCAATCGGCTCCCGTCGTTCCCTGATGTCGTCGGAGAGCAACACGCATCACGCTGGCTCATCTACAGCAGGGCAGTTCCATTGTTTAAGGTTTGGAAGCCTTCAAGTGTAATACCACTGAGGGCCACTGGGGGCTCCAATAGACTCCCATTGTAAACAGCATCAGGTCATCATGATGTCGTTAGATAATCTCCTTCTGATCAGTGTTTCCTTCTGGAAATAACTCCAGCATTCATTAGATATTAGGACTCAAACACTGATATGGTTGGTGGGCGGGGCTTAGTCAGTCAGACCCGCCCCTCGCTTCCTCCCCCAGCTCATCCAAACATGGTCACTTCTGGTTTCCAAAAAATTCAAGATGGCGACGGCCAAAACACCAGATTGGAGTCTTTCAAAATGTCTGTTGACGTCACGGTGGATTGTTACATGAACGCAGCCCACACGTTTCATAAGAAGCACTTCGATGATTTAAATAGACGCGCTTTGTTTCTTTTGCATCAAGAGTTGCAGTTCAGAATTTTTAGAAACAGGTTCAATACCATCAGAGTCTCTGACTCATTGTTGTGAAGCCGTTACTCACTCTGTAATTCACAGTGTTGATGAGGTGCAAGTTAAACTGCCAGTTCTTCAGAGCTGTTCATGACCGAATTTCTTTTGTTTTTAATTCAAAATGTCCACAAATAGTCGAGCGACTACTTTGTTGTGAAACTATTTCAAACACGGACCGTAAACAGCATAATGTCACGAATAAAACAGTCATCAAAGAACAAAACATGTTTACAGGAGCTCAGCGAGACCTGACGCACCAAAATATGAACTATTAACAAAATATTACGTCTGAAAAATGGTTCCGATCCAGAAGTGTCTTCAGCTGCAATACCAGCGAGTGCCACTAGAGGTCGGCTCCAAACAGCCTCCGGCTCCATAGACTCCCATTCAACTTCTCTCATCAAATCCAAAGTGAATAAAATGTGTCCATCAGTTATCTCGGTGTTGTTAGCTAAAGTCACTCCTTCTTATTAGTTTTCTGGAGGTCCATCTGAAAATAATCCCTCATTCATTAGAAAAGAAGATTCAAGAAGACCTGTTTTTGGGGGCGTGTCTGTTTGATTGACAGGCCTGTGGTGCAGTCAGGTTACAGCTATCGGTGGGCGGGACGTAGTATCGTCATGTTTCCAATCAGATCGGTCAGATCCACCGCTGGCTCCTCCCCCAACTCGTCCGAATATGGTCACTTCCTGCTCCGAACTAGCAAGATGGTGACGGACAGAATCTGAACTGGAGGATTCATAACGTTCACAAACCAACGATGACATCACTGATGGTTGATGACATCACTGCTGGTTGATGACATCACTGCTGGTTGACAGGTTTTTTTGATCAATTCTTGGTGAATATCAAGTTTGGTTGCAGAGTCGTATCTTGCCTGAAGTAAAAATCATCACTGATATTGTTCGGTAGTTCGTCTCCACTTTTAGGGTTTAATGGTGTCTGAGTGGAGTTTCTGCCACAGCGGACCAGAAGAGGCGTAAATCGAACAAATTACACCCGGTGCAAACTTTAAGGCAAAAAAAAGAAAAGAAATACAGACTTAAAGCTTTTTGCTTTGGTTTTGTTTTGCACCTTTCTTTGTATGTGTGAAACGCTGTGACTGACAGATCCCATAATGTAACCACAGAGAGCGCAAAGATTGAATTGAAGAGGGAAAAAACACCATAAATCAGGGAGAGCTGTCAGGCTGAACGTCCACGACTTTGATTCTGATTCAACGGGAACGTAGTGAGACAGAGGAAAGAAAAAAAAAAGCATGTGGGAGGGAAAAGGTACACAACACAAAGGTCTGAGCAGCAGAACGAAGGTGTTCCTGTTGTCGCTGTGGTTAAAAATACTCTCAACGATGATGTCGCATTAATGCTTTATGTGCTGCGTGTGTTTGGACCGACCGTCTGCACTACTTCCTTTATGACCTTGCGAGCTTTTTATCTTCCAGTCAGAAAACAACTCTTTCTCTGGGGGCTGAATGGACGACATCTTATTTAAGAGCGAGTAAAGAGGCTTTTTTCTCCACCTGTCAGTACGAGGTTTTATGGAATCGGTCCGGTCCGTGACGGGAAACGAGGCAGCCGCTGCTTCTCTCAAACGTTGGCGCTGATTATTTTGTCGTAACTCTGAATGTTTGAGTCGTCCGAGAGTTTTTTTTTGCTTCCGAACCAGAAGCTTTAATAGAAGGGCAGACGTAGAGGAGACTTTTTATTTTGGGTTTATCAAACATATAAGTCTACGTCTGAGAGAGATTGTCTGTGTTATGAGTTCGAAGCCGGAGTCAGAGGGCGTGGTTAGCATTAGCTTAGCATAAAGACTGGAAGTCGAGGGAAACGGTTAGCCTCGCTCCATCCAAAGTTCAGAGATAAAAGTGTCTGTTTGTGGGTTTTTTTGGGGGGGAGTTACGTGCCGGAACAACAGGTGGGTGCAACGACCGTTCAGACCAAAACCCAACGAGATCCTATCAGGTCTATCGGTGTCGACGTAACCCAGGTTGCGGGTTCGATACCTAAAGCTGTGTCCTCGCCAACGTATTTTTGTTTTCAAACAGAACTTTTTGCTTTGTTAAGTAAATCTAATCGTAACGCTAATATAGTGTTTCGGTTTCACATCGGATAAATCAGACATTTGTATTCCACTCTTTTCAAACTAATGAATGGAAACCGATCTGTCTTGTACTGATACAGCACGTGAGATGTTTAGGGAACATCTGTAAATCGTATAGCTACAGAAAACACTCTCCCCTACTAAACTGCATGAAACCTAAAGATTAGTAATGTAATGCGTGATATACTTTTCTTTTAATAATAATTACATAAAAGTTGTAAAGAAAAGTCTGATTCAGGAACCAGAATCAAATTCAAGATATCCGTATCTAAAACCTCGGTAGCGTAAATTGCGGACTTTGACGTGGTCGGGTCGGGTTTAAATCTGCGAGGTGACAAAGTGGTTTCTTTGTAATTTCCCTCCCGCTAACAGAGTTTTTTTTTTTTTTTTAAAAACTAACCTTAACAAAGTGGGTTTCTACGTGTTCTTGTTTTCCTGAAGCACAGGAGACTGATACGCTTCCCTCTAGTGGACGGGTGTTTGTATTACAGTTACCGAGCTGCACTGAAATCCATAAACTTTACACAGCCTGGACATCTTCTCACTGTAATTAGACTTTGATATTATCAGCAGCTGCAAGTTCAATTTTCTTCATAAAAACAGTTTCTCCTTGCTTATAATTGTCTTCATTATTACAGCCTTCTTAAGCTACTTGAAGGTTTTTTTTTGCATTTCTGTTTGAGTAAAGATAAAAGAAAACCAAATGTTAATTTATGACAAAAAAATGATTTGCTCCTTATTTCATGACCTTCCTCAGAGGATGAAGTCAAGGAAACGGTTTCGTTCTGAAGCAAATCAGTTTCACAACATCTTGTAATTTAAAAACCATTTAATTTTTACTGAATTTCTTTTGCATTTAAATGACATAATCTGAATGTTTTGTGCCCCTGAATTCAACTCATTAACACTTCAATGACTCATTTTCACTTTTATGTCTCAGTAACCATAAAAAAATATATATCTTCATAGTTTCACAGGATCTCATGGAGACTTAAATTTAAACCAGATTTAAACATTAAAAGCTATAAACAGCCTTCAGGACCAGCTGACTGTGCAGGTCTGTGATTTCCACCCACCTTCAACCTTTAAGACATCGATCGTTTCCTCTGACGCTCAGAAAAGAAAGAAAACATTTGTTTTGTTAAAGTGTGAAACTGCTCCTTTAAAAGGTAAAAGGATCAGTTCGATTAAAGGTCCAAACTCAAAGGACCGTGTCCTCCTTTCTTCTCCACCGCTGACTAACGAAGCCAATATCATCCAGCTTTGTTGCAGCTAAAGGAATCTATGTTTACTGCTTATCCATAATTATAGTTCCCTCTGGGACCGCAGTACTTGTTTCATTAATAGACTCTATTAATATTCAGAGGCATGCGAAGCAGCTAATACTTTCAGCGACCTGCTTCATTCCAGCTTTTAACGAAGATGCTAACATTTAAGGCGCTTCCGCTCGTCTGGAGCGTGATTTCAAAGCTGTTTACCGAGCAGGACGGTAAAGGTAGCCGCGTACACAGAGGACCTCATTTGTGATAAGATAAGTGCATTTTAATCTAGATTTAGTCGGGTAACTCCGCGGGAACGGCGGAGGGATGCTCGGGAAACGAACGAGCCGACCTTCACCGAGCGGGAGGCTTTCAAAGTGACGCATTATTGTCGGGGAAAAGGACGATTTATAAAAGTAAAAGTTACAGAAGTAAAAAGTCCCATTAATGAAGTTTCTCACAGTTACATCATCAGTTTAGAGGATGAAACAGCTGGATTAGAAAACATCTGGTTCTCTGACATTAAAGTTAAAGAACCAGATGTTTTCTGTGTTCGTGGAGATAAATAGCTTCAGAAAACATCCAATCACAGAGCTTCAAATTCTGGTCCAGTCAGGAGGAAACTGAAAATCTCAACATGATTTACTGCTTTAACAGACCTCGAGATATTTTCAACTACTGGAGTTGCCTTTAACCAAGTGGCTGAAACAAGTACTGCAGCAGCAGCTACCTTTAAAAGAAGAAGAAGAAGAAAAACCTTGATTTCAACGCCGTCGCACTTAAATTGCCAGAAAAAGATTTTGTGTCCGAGTACGTCGTATTATTAAACGCAGGATGCCAAAGCTGAGATAACCGACATTAGAGGTCATCTTATCAGACTTGACGAAGTTTCTTCTTCTCTTATGAAAAACAAACTGAATCTGAATGTTTTAATAAAGCGGAGTCGCCCTTCAACTGCATCTCGCCCGGAGCACACTGGAGACCCGAGATTCATTTATTAATTTCTATTACTGCTGATAATATTGATAGAATAACGGATTAGTGAGATCCATGTTATCAAAATGACAAATTCCATCATATTTGTTGTATCCGAGGCGACAGACTGTCTGTTTTATGTGAAGCTGTTATAAACTCCTTTTTTTTTTACAAACTGACGAGGATAGAAGCTCCGTGTTCAGAGTCGATCCCAAATACTACACACACACTTACATAAAACATAAAACACCTTATTGTGCAAATGCAAGTGAGGTTTTTTTTTCTTCAGCAGGTTTGCACACACACACACACACACACACACACACACACACACAGGAAGTGTTTTCCTTGAAGGCAAAACAGACGTGGTCTGGTGAAAAACTCATTCTCTCTCCTCCTCCTCCTCCTCCTCCTCCTCCTCTTCCTCCTCCATCCATTCAGGACCAAGCAGCAGCAGCAGCAGCTCGCTGTGCTGAAATCCCTGAAGCTCAGGAGCAAACAGACCTCTAAACTTAGTGCTATTTATACACCGGCAGGCAATGAGGGCCGAGGCCTTTATCTGGGATCCTCACAAAGAGCCAAAGTTAATATAAATGCCGGAAAAAAGAAAAACAGTGGCGCTGACATAAGAGGCGTAATTCAAAAAAAAATTCATGAAAGCGAAAGGTTCTTGTGTTTCGCTCTTTGATCAGACGCTTAAAAAGAGAAATTCGAGCCAGAAACAGAACGACGCAAAACGGGAGAAGAACTCTGAACCTGCGACGACGAGGCTTTAATGTGCGCCGACACGGCAGCCGTTTGTGTGACCGAGCTCACAGATTGAACGGCGGACCAAACAAAATGTCATTTTCTGTTTTCTGTGTCTGCCACCTGCACTCAGCTCACCGTCCTCTCGACCGCCATCCACACATCCAGCTCCCGACATCACTCACACCGTGCTGCAGGTTTTCAGACACCAACATCAATCACCTTTTTCTGTGCAACGATGCACCATTAGAGGCGTTATAATGAAAATATGTTGGAGAATTATAGCTTCTTAAAATGTCAGGCCACACAGAGGACTAAAAAGTGTTTCACCAGGCAGACTCAGCAGAGTCGGTGCCAATCTCTGATAAGTCACCTTTGTAAGGGGGTTTGTGAATGAAATGTAGCTGCACCAGAATAACCTCCTCACGTCTTTACGCCGCCGCATCCCAATCAAGCTGCAAAAAGGCCCGAAATCAAATCAGTTCATCGTTGAGTCCGAGTGAAGGTTTGTACCAAATTTGAAGAAATTCCCTCGAGGCGTTTCCGAGATATTAACTGGAGTGAGTGAGGTGGAAAGGATGTAACTACAACGCAGCTGAAGCATTAGAATGATTTTCCAACAGTTTCAGGATCACAGCTCAACAGCAACTGGACCCAAATCACAGACTGGATGTAAAAGAGTTCGTAGCTTCAGGTCTGTAAAATGGTTCTGATCCAGAAGTGTCTTCAGCTGCAATACCAGCGAGTGCCACTAGAGGTCGGCTCCAAAAAGCCTCTGTTTTCTAACAGACTGCTGGTCCAGTAATTACAACACTAGAGAGCAATGACTTACAACCACATTAATCTTCTCAGAATTACGAGATCTAATCGTTCTCAATCGAAAATTAAATGAAAGATTGATAAATGGACTTAACGCGAAGAATTTTGGGGGAACAACTTGGAGGAAAGAAAGTCTTCTTTGAGAGACTTCGGTAGATGCGACTGTGCGGTTTGTTTAAAGCTTCCAGTCGACCGTGTTTCCGTCAGCGCGGCGAGTTGGAGGTCGTCGGACTCTCGACACCGTCACCGAACGCTCCGCTTCCCTCCGTCGGACCCGTCGCCTTTCACTCCGCCCGACACACTTCCTGTAAAACTCCTCACACCTGAATCTCATCTCGCTCCGCTTCCCTTCGGTTTTTTTCGGTCTCTCCGGTGAGAGTTTGTGTGTTTGTGTGAAACTCTGACAGAATATTAAACCCGGAGACTCTCCGCAGAGGAACGTATCAACGAGATGCCTCCCGCCTCACCCGGCCTCCAGCGGGGGGGCAGATCGAGAGTCGGCGGTGTTTGCTCTGCGGAGAGACGCCATCGATCTGTGTCTATTTATTTCTGTGTGAAATTAAGATTCTGGGAGCCGACGCGAATGTGAGAAATAAATGAGGAGGAAAATGAAATTGTACGGAGGAGAAGTTACGGAGGGATTTCAGAGAAGACGGGGAAAATATAACTGGCTTTATTGGTTGAGGTGAATCTACTCATTCTGAAGTGTTTTCTTTGTGGAATTAATATTATTTTGCTTTTATTTACACAAAGTCAAATACATTTATCAAATCTGGGGCAAGAATTCAGATTTTAAACTGAACAGCTGAGATTTAGACTCCGACTTTGTTTGTTTTTTACGTCAGAAGCCAAAGATATATTTAAAATGCGGTGTTTCCCACATATTGTGTGCAGCAGAGGTGGAGGCTCCGCCCCCTCAGTGAGACACAGAGATCAGAGGACAGAAACACAGCAGATACTCACTGAGCTGGAAACAAAACAGCTGCTCACAAATTAGGTAAAATAACATAAATACAATATTCATCAGCTGGACTGAAACAGCAGGGGGCGGAGCTATAAAGAGGGAGAGATCAAAGTTACACCTCAGACTTTTCAAAATAAAAGCCCTCCAGTTTCACACAGGGTCCAGTTATATACGAGGTTTAGACTTAGACGCGTGTGGGAACATCTGTGCAACTAAATACAGAAAAAAAAAACATGCACATGTGAATTGAAGCTGTTTTGATCCAAAATGTGCTGTTATTGTTCTCATAGAAGAAGCTGATTCAGCTGGTTTGAGTTCAGCTCTGTGAATAAATGTCACTAAATGAGGAGGTCTCAGACACTTTTTATTTTGTTAAAGCTGCTCTCAGAGGAAAAACAAAAGGTTGGAGAGCTTTGATTTAGACCGCCATGTGTTTCACAAAAAAAAAAGAACATAAATGTGTAAATGTAAATTGTGTTAGCGGCTCTTAATGCTGCAGGATGACTCACAAATTTATAATCAGGGAAAATCACTGATAAACGGCCTCTTTACATAACGTACAATACAAAGTGTTTCAGCAGTTCACAGAATCATTTCCTCTCAGACAATAGAATTCAGAATACAAGTCGTTTCTATGCAGAGAAAAAGATCTTCATCATAATCAACGTGAAATCTGTTATTTCATGAAAAGCCATAATTCCCCCGTTTCCCCTCCCACCTCTCATTTCTCCCGCCTCCACCGTCGGAGCTTCGGGGAGTCCGTTAATGAGGATGAAGTCCCAGAAAACATCTCTCACGACTGTACGAGCGCCAGACGTCCCGATTACCACGACGGGATTAGCGCCACGTTTAGCGACGGCTGTTAACGTTGTATTGTAGCCGAGCCAGAGACTTTATTCAAAAACGCTGACAACAACATCCCTCCTCGTAGGCGTCGTAGAGGCGGCCGGCGGAGCGTCGAAGGTTCCCCGCAGACCGCATAACCAGAAACAGGAACTTGCTTGATGCAAATTGCAAATAATTTTAACCTAATAGTTCAGAAAGAAATTATTTTTTTATATTTGCGTCCAATTCTCCCGGATGTCATATCTCAGGAACGCCTCGAAGGATTTTCTTTAAATTTGTCGCACACGTTCACTTGGACTCAACGACGAACTGATTTTTAACTTTTAGCATCATGGTTCTCTAATTTCAATAAATATATTAAAAAAAGAGATTAGAACTAAACTATTTCTGTGATATGCAATGCAGCATGATTATTATCACAGGAAAGTGAATACATATTTATTCCTTCATCAGTTACTGCTTAAAAATAAGTAGCACTTTTGTAACTCCTGCAATTTTACGCTGAAAAACTCACTTAAAACTTACGAGAAAATCCACTGCAAAATCTAAAATTTCTGATCGCAACAATCACAAAAAAACTCAGCGAAATCCTGGAGGGACTGAAATGTGGGAAACGCTGCGTATTGTTTCTACAGGCTGGAGACTCCTGGTCTAAATGCTGTTTTTTCAGCTCACAGACGCGAGTGCATCTGGAATACGATGTTTTTGAGAGCTGAGTGACGGATGTCGAACTTCGGCTGCTGGTTGAGTTTATTTTTAAAACGCTGACTGCTTCATTCTACTTGTGGAAGAAAACCGATGACATAATCACAGCCAAGAACAAGTCCACGTCGCACATCAGGCCTTCAACCGGCCTCCGAAAAAAGAGATGTTTCCGTCAGATGGAGGAGGAGGAGGAGGAAGAGGAGGAGGAGGAGGAAGAGGAGGAGGAAGAGGGGGGGGGGGGGGGGTTCAGGAGGTGAACTTATCCTTCACTGTCAGTTTGATGAGGCCGACGGCATGCGACCGCTCGTTAGCAGAACAAACCTCCGTTGGCTGCTTTTCCCTACGAAAAAAAAACCAACCCTGCTGGATGCGGCTGCGCTGTCGAGTGTCCTTGAACGCAGCAGCGCTCCATTTTTGCAGAGCGCATATTGTAGATAGCAGGCGTCAGTGTGTGGGAGGAGCCGATGGGAATCAGCTCCCCCCCGATGTGGAGGAGCAGCCGACACGTTCGGTAGCTGCAGCGGATCGGAGAGCCGGACGGCTGTCGGCGGCGACTGTTTGTTTGTGAGATCAAGAGTCAGTCTCATTGTTTATTTGCATACGACTGTGTGTGAATGCAGATGTCGGTGTGTGTGTGTGTGTGTGTGTGTGTCTCTGTGTGTAGGTGTTCGAGCATGTAAAGTGCCGACATGAGTACTTTTCCTTTATGTTTTCTGAAGCTCGTCGGTGAATAACATTTATTACATAAAGCAGAATTCATCCTGGATTCTTCTTTCCGCATTCATCAACTGAGCGACTGTTGTTTTCCTGTATGTACATTAATGTACAGCGACCATCGCAGGCTTCACTGTAAACTGTCCAGAAAATACAAAAAATACTGAATTATTTTATACTTGCGGATTGAAAACAGTCGAGCGAGAATGCGTCGCTGCATGAAGCATATTTTAAAAATAAATGCCGTCTAATGCAGCTCTGCGTGGACAACATCCACTTTACAGTTAGTCTTTAAGATCTCGCTGTTCTCTTTGGCGCCACCTATGGCGATAGGCTGTTATTGCAGATAGGCACGGATAGCATTCGTTTGAAAATAAAAACAAATCATGACCAGTCCAACGTTAACTGAACACATTTACATTTACAATATGTAAACGTGTACGCTAATGAGACAGGACTTCAGCCGTAGCCAAGCGGCGACCAACAGTGATGTCACTTAGTCCATCTGCATTTTCTCATAACTACGACATCAGGATCCTTTAAATCGGAGAAAACTCTTCTCATAATAACACGGTGAGGACTAAAGTAATTACAACTTCTTATGGTAATAAACTCAAATGGAACAAACCACAGAAATCAGACGGAAGTTACTATAAACTGGGATCAAACCAACGAGCAACAACTTTATAGACATTGCAGGAGTGTGTGTGTGTGTGTGTGTGTGTGTGTGTGTGTGTGTGTGTGTGTGTGTGTGTGTGTGTGTGTGTGTGTGTGTACATCTCTGTGAATATATTGAGTTAGATTGACTGTCACCTCTAATCTCCTGTGCCAGCTGCTTTCTTTTACTTGTTCATCTATCACAGTTACTCCACCTGATCCCCCCCTCTGTGTCTCAACACACACACACACACACACACACACACACACACACACACACACACACACACACACACACACGCGCTGCCTTGTTATGTGAAGCTGATGCACCACAGTACACATCACTGCGTGACTCACAAGTACTTCCGTTATGGCCAAAAGAGGGAGGATGACCAACAGAGTGGACTCATGCTGCATGTTCTCAGCAGACTGAAATGTTCTTATTACAAAACTTTACAACATTACACAGAAGAACCTCCAACAATTCAACAATTCACACATAAGCTACTGTAGGAGGGAAAAAAAAACTCCAACAGAAGGAAGGAAAAACTCTCTTTTAACAGGAAGAAACAGGAAAAACACGAATATTCGAAGAAAAATCTAATAGTTCAGAGTGAATTTCAAATAGTAGTTTTGCTTGAAAAACACATCTCTGATTTCCAGTACATCTGACGTGACTTGAACGCAGCGCGAGTCAGAAGAAGCTGGATTGAACTCCAGAGCTGTGTTTATTTTTTGAGGTGAAGATCAGCATCGTAACCTTTCAGAGACGAGTGTCGCTCCGCAGCTATTCTGGACCGCACGTTTTCATCTTCCAGACGCAGCCCGGGAACAAACTGACTTCAGCGTGAGTCACGCCGAGAGGCTCAAGTGGCGGTTCGGTCCCAGTGAAGGGCCATCAGAGTGGCACCGGGGAGTCTGAGTGACCAGCGCTGACGTCCGCACCGGCCTTTTTATGCCCGCGCATCACCTCTCCCCCCGGCGCAAAAATAAACCCGTGCACCTTTATCAGCGGAAACAATTCCCTCCCTCTCATCCACCCACCCCCTCGCTGCCCCACACAGGACCCCCGCTGAGAGCTCCTCTTCCGCCCACTCCATAGCACAGCTCGAGCAACGCGGCAGGCATTTATAGCCCCAATCACGCTGGAGTGTCACTCATCTCTGCCGGTTGCGGCGCTGATCTTTCTCGCCTCTCTCCGGCTCTGGATGGAGCTGCAGAAAAAAATACGCCGGGCCCAGAATAGAAAGCAGCTACTTCTGCCTCCAATTCACCGCTGCGATCTGAACACAGTGAATGGAGCCGCCTGCGGAGGCTTTCTTTGTCCATCCAGCGTCCGTCAGTCTGTTAGTGAAGCTCCAGTTGCAGACTACCATCGTTTATCTGGGTCACTCTTTTTATTGTCTGCTGAGTGGTGTGATACTTTAACATTTTATCAGGGCAGTAATTGGACGGAGGACAGATTTTAACGGTGGGGTTCATCCATTAATGGGCTGGGCTCTTCTTTGTCTGAGCTAATGGACGGACGGGAACCAGAGTTTAATTTGTAGTTGGAGTTCCTCGTCGTGGAGGACACGTGTTTCAGGAAAGACGTGACGTGAACACTGCGTCGCCTGCGCTCTGATAACGAGTTCTAGGAATGATTGATTACAGGTCAGCACATAATCAGCACCATTATGTTCTCCCATTAATTGCAGCGTTTGAAAGCGCACTGTAAAAGTGTGAGTGGCACTAAAGCAGGCATGTAGTAGTTGTACGAGGCTCTTCATCTCCCTCAGAGCCACCACACTATATTATCTTTTAAACGGTGACGTGAGCGTTGCAGTAAACCAGCGTTTTATGCCTCTCAGACTGCTGCCAGAAGGAAAAAAGCTGCTGTGGGTGACAACTTTGGTCACTTTGTACAACCAAAAATCCAGAAAAATGACACCAGCAGGATGTAACCTTCTTCCTCAGCTCAGTGGTAGAAATTGTGCATTTTCTTGCACAATTATGAGCCATGAAACTTTATCTTTGTACTGTTGTGGGCCACAGCTCACAGATTAAACAAATTAAACCTCATTAAATATATAGTTGCTTCACAGAGTGTTCAAACCCCTTTGCTTTCTGCACACCGGTGGATTTAATTTTGAATGCATACATGTCGGCCTTCACTCAGTAACCTGTAAGAGGAATGATGAAAGCAAACAGGAAGCACCTGACCACACTCTGAATGTCAGATTTTATGAATAATGCTGTTATGTCCAAAATATCGAATTTTCTCAAATGCAGCTACACTTGCCAAAGAAACATTTCGCCATGGGAGCAATAACGTGTATCGTATCTTAACGTAAGGTAAAGTAACACAACATAACGTTAGATAACGTAAGGTAACGTAACATAAAATAACACAAGGTAAAGTAACACAACATAACGTAAGGTAATGTAAGGTGATGTAACGTAAGGTAACATAACATAAGATAACATAACATAAGATAACGTAACATAAGATAACGTAACAAGATAACGTAACATAAGATAACGTAACATAAGATAACGTAACATAAGATAACGTAACATAAGATAACGTAACATAAGATAACATAACATAAGATAACGTAACATAAGATAACGTAACATAAGGTAACGTAACATAAGATAACGTAACATAAGATAACGTAACATAAGGTAACGTAACATAAGATAACGTAACATAAGATAACGTAGCATAAGGTAACGTAACATAAGATAACGTAACATAAGATAACGTAACATAAACTAACGTAACATAAGGTAACGTAACATAAGGTAACGTAACATAAGGTAACGTAACATAAGGTAACGTAACATAAGATAACGTAACATAAGATAACGTAACATAAGATAACGTAGCATAAGGTAACGTAACATAAACTAACGTAACATAAGGTAACGTAACATAAGGTAACGTAACATAAGGTAACGTAACATAAGATAACGTAACATAAGATAACGTAACATAAGATAACGTAACATAAGATAACGTAACATAAGATAACGTAACATAAACTAACGTAACATAAGGTAACGTAACATAAGGTAACGTAACATAAGGTAACGTAACATAAGATAACGTAGCATAAGGTAACGTAACATAAGATAACGTAACATAAGGTAACGTAACATAAGGTAACGTAACATAAGGTAACGTAACATAAGATAACGTAACATAAGATAACGTCTCATAAACTAACGTAACGTAACATAAGATAACGTAACATAAGATAACGTAACATAAGGTAACGTAACATAAGGTAACGTAACATAAGGTAACGTAACATAAGGTAACGTAACATAAGATAACGTAACATAAGATAACGTCTCATAAACTAACGTAACGTAACATAAGATAACGTAACATAAGATAACGTCTCATAAACTAACGTAACATAAGGTAACGTAACATAAGATAACGTAACATAAGGTAACGTAACATAAGGTAACGTAACATAAGATAACGTAACATAAGATAACGTCTCATAAACTAACGTAACGTAACATAAGATAACGTAACATAAGATAACGTAACATAAGGTAACATAAAGTAACGTAACATAAGGTAACATAAGATAACGTAACATAAGGTAACATAAAGTAACGTAACATAAGGTAACATAAAGTAACGTAACATAAGCTAACATAAGATAACGTAACATAAGGTAACATAAGATAACGTAACATAAGGTAACATAAGATAACGTAAGGTAACGCAATAAAGCACAAAGCAACGTAACGCGACGTAACGTATCAGATCGGATCGTACAAACTTGCTGACTGCTGTTAAACAACCAAAGGAGGGTAACGGTTCACGTTAGACAACGAGGCGTCCCACAAACAAAGGAAAACCACGTGAGACTGAATTTCGGTACTACGGAGCTACTTTTGAACGTAAAAAACAAACTGAGTTCCTTCAAGGTGACGCTGCCGCCATCACGTCCACCACCTCTACCTCCACCACAACCACCCCCACCTCCACCTGCACCTACACCACATCTCTGAGCGTGTCTGCTGGGATCTCGTTTTACCTTTTGGTGCTAAAAAAAAAAAATCACTTCACAAAGATTGGTTCACATCAGTTTGTTTGAAGCACATGGAAGCGTTCAGGTCTCTGATGAGGAGGAACCTCAGATTTTTTACACAGGAAATGAAAGCTTTTATATTTACTGCTGTAAACACACAGGACAGGACGTGTGGCTCGAAGCTGAGACGGCGTAAAACTCTGCTGCTTGAATCGTCTTCATTTATCCAGAGCTTTGATTTCACAGTGAAAGGAACGGAGATGTGTACATGAGGAAAAAGAGAAGTCATCTGTCCAAATATGGTCACTTCCTGCCCCCAAACCGCTCCGAACTAGCAAAGATGGTGGGATAGTTTTGAAAGAGAGCATCCTTTGACTTCATGTTCATCTTGGGTGTTTTTTTGTGGATTCAGTACAACACAACTGACCTTATTGCCACTGAGTCCATTTACATTCAGAAGCGGTCCAGTGTTTTGTTGCTGAGTCCGACCCGTGAACGTCAGAACTGCAGCATCTCCTGCAGATTCTTTTACATTTCACTCCCTGCTCTCAGACGATAAAGCCGGCGGTTTAAGTGACTATGATTACTTCCTTTCAGAGAATGATCACCTGTCACAGCAGCTCTCTATCATCCCTCCACCAACACTCAATCCAAACAGAACCGACTGAGCTGTCACACAAAATGAAAAAAAACAAAAAACTTTTCATGTCCCATCAAAGAACTGTTGTGCCACCTTAATGGTGACAGATCTGGGAGAGCTGCGGGACGAGCGTCATCCATCACAGGCGTGGTAGTCGGGCAAGAGGCTCAGCCAAAGACCCAGTTTCCAGCAAGAAGGTGCACCAAAAATATCCCACAGAAAAAAACCCACAAATAACCCAAAAACACAGGATGGAGGAGGAGCTTGTTTTCCCTGAAATTTAGTCCAAAATGATGTCTATTAAAAACATGTTATTTAAAGATACACAAAGTTAAAGCTTTGGAGGTGCTTAATACAAATATCTGTATTTGTTTGTCATGCAAAGAAGGCAGTCTGTATGAAATATTAACTATCATCCGTCTTTATGTGAGCCTGAAGTTAAGAGTTTTAACTAATACTCATAGCTCATAACTTCTAATAGTATTCCGACAGGATGAAATTAATCCATATCACTAACAAACGGACATTTGAGTGCTGCTGGATACTCTGTCAGATGTTTAAAACTGTTTCATATTTCAAGAGTGAAAGAAAGGAGAAACTAATATGGGCAAAACATGGAGAAATAAAAAGGAGGTGCAAATGAATTAAAGTTTTAAAGAGATGAGACACAAAGCGATTCAAAAGAAGCTCAAATCTTATTTATAGATACAGAAAAATAACCTGGGATACACTCTCCCCCTCTAAACTGCAAGAAAACAAAAAGATTTGTACCGTGAAGTGTGATTTAATTTTCTTTTTCCTAAAATGTATTTTATAAAATCAATATTGTAAAAAAATGTATTGAACATTTCTTAATGCTCTGTAAAAAAAAAAACAATTTCCAGAAAACAGTCAGTTCCTGTGTCCCTTTCCACTCTGATCAAACGGTATCTATGGGAACAAAGAGTGTCGGCGCCGACCGTGCCAACAGTCCACTTAATGTACCAGAACCGTCCGCTGGGACTGCAGCGATTCTCTGGACGGTGGCGGCCACCAGGACCGAGTGCAGTACGAGGCCTCGGAGCGCCAGCAGCTCTTCAGCTGAGTCAGATAACATTGGAGGTCACACGGACGGAGAGTCACTCACTCACCGCCCGACCGTAGACTCGGAGATATTCACTTCTAAAATGTTCATTATTGCTGCAGATGATGTGAAGTATCAAAGCTCTGCAAAGATCAGGTTGGAGGTTAAAGAGGTGGAAGTGGATAAAACGTAAAGGTTATGATAATTAAAAACGTACAAATACATGCAAAAGTTCTTACTGACTTTACATTTGGAGTTAGAGCCTCACAGATATAGACAGATATTTTTTATCCAGAATTAAAATTAAAAGAGGAAAAGGCAAATTAAGTTAAATGTTAAACTGGAAAATAAAACTGAAAAAAAGTTTTATATTGAAATGACAAACTGATATTGTGAAATAAAAAAAATAGTGAATCTTTATGAGACCAAAATCCAAATTGCAATGTGTGACTGAAAAGGAAAATAAAAACAATACAATAAAGAAACTGAAAACTGAGGCTGATGCGGAAGTGTCTTCAGCTGCAATACCAGCGAGTGCCACTAGAGGTCGGCTCCAAAAAGCCTCCGGCTCCATAGACTCCCATTCAACTTCTCTCATCAAATCCAAAGTGAATAAAATGTGTCCATCAGTTATCTCGGTGTTGTTAGCTAAAGTCACTCCTTCTTATTAGTTTTCTGGAGGTCCATCTGAAAATAATCCCTCATTCATTAGAAAAGAAGATTCAAGAAGACCTGTTTTTGGGGGCGTGTCTGTTTGATTGACAGGCCTGTGGTGCAGTCAGGTTACAGCTATTGGTGGGCGGGACGTAGTATCGTCAGGTTTCCAATCAGATCGGTCAGATCCTCTACTGGCTCCTCCCCCAGCTCGTCCAAATATGGTCACTTCCTGCTCCAAACCGCTCCGAACTAGCAAAGATGGTGACGGACAGAATCTGAACTGGAGGATTCATAACGTTCACAAACCAACGATGACATCACTGCTTGGTCTCCACAGAAGAACTGCGGAAACATGAAGATGCTGAAAAACCCACCAAACTAATAAATGAAAACTATTGAAGGCTTTCTCCTTTAGCTTTAGTGCCTCAGTCCTCCTGCACGGTAAACATAATGATGCCAGCAGCAGTGAGTGTCCTTCTTTCGTCGTGGTGAAAAAGCCTCGCTGCAGCATTCTGCAGAGCCTGGAGCCGAGCCACCGCCTGATGGTTCAGGGGAGTAAATAAGGCTTCGCAGTAATCAAGATGAGAGGACGTGAAAGCAGGAAAGACTCGGAGAGAGTTCTGCAGTATGTTTCAATGGGAGACGCTTTATTTCTTCAGGAAGTTTATTCTCCGGTCCGACCACTAACTCTTGAAACAAGGTCATCTTCACGCTGCTTTCCTCACGCTGCAGCTAGAACAGAATTTGGGTGGAAAATCGATCGCTCGTACGCGCCATCATCAATTCTACGTAAACACAAAGAATAAAAGTCTCTGCAAGTGTTGTGACTTCATTTTCCAGCTCCCCATTAAAAAGAATGTTGCATTTAAATTGAGTTTCATTGATTTGTTTTGGGAAGTCGGTGTCACATTTTCACTGGATGGACGTTTCAATTCAGAGCAAATCTGTTCAGTTTATTAGGCTGCATCTCATTCAATATCCGTTCACAAGGCATTACGAAAAATTGCAAGCTCCTGCAAAACATTGCGGCGTTTTAACAGCCAAAACCACAATTCACTATTTCAATATTGTGGTTTTAATCTCATACTTTGCTGTTCAATCTTTACAACTACCTGCTGTTAAAGGAGGAATTAAAAAAACTGCATTACACGGAACCATTTTCATGATGTTCAACATGAGCAGCTACCGGGTGCACTACAACTTACACTGTTAGTTAAAGTGGTGCAAAATATCCTTCAAGATAAAACCGGTATCATTTTTCAGAATGTATATTGCGTTAAATGCATTTTTTCCGGCCCGTTGACGTCATACGGTTACATCAGTATCACGTACGTGTGCGCTGTTGAATTTAATAGATTTGGTCTATTCAATGGATTTTAATGTCATTTTGTCCGACCTGCATTCCTAACAACGGGCCCCCGGCCTCTTCAGCTGCTCTTCAGCTGGTCTCTGACGGCGTCTGTCTGCTGGAAAAACAAACACTTAAAGTGCAGCTTTAAGTGTTTTTTTCTTCAGTGGGGAAAAGTGCTGCCCACAACCGTCGTGACTGAACCGAGCAGCCGTGGAAACCTCGACGTCGGAGCTGAAAGACAGACGCTGCTTTTCTCTGCAGGATGTGATCTTGTGATCGGCGTGAAACTTCAAAAAAGGAATGAAACATATTTTACGTTGAATTTGGTGGATCTAACTGGAAACCATGACGATACTACGTTCCCGCCCCCCGACAGCTGTCAATCAAACAGACACGCCCCCAAAAACAGGTCTTCTTGAATCTTCTTTTCTAATGAATGAGGGATTATTTTCAGATGGACCTCCAGAAAACTAATAAGAAGGAGTGACTTTAGCTAACAACACCGAGATAACTGATGGACACATTTTATTCACTTTGGATTTGATGAGAGAAGTTGAATGGGAGTCTATGGAGCCGGAGGCTTTTTGGAGCCGACCTCTAGTGGCACTCGCTGGTATTGCACTTGGTCTTCGTGACGGTGCCATCTAGTGGCCATAAAACGTAAAACAGGCGCAAAAGAGGAAGTGGGATCTGTAGAGGGAGGGGGTCGGGGTGGGTGGACGGCCCGACAAAACGTTGGATTATGAAGAACCGCTATTTCCCGTTTTAAACAGAAACATCCATGACTTCATCTTTATTATTGTAACCATGACAATGAAGGTCTTTTATTTTAAGACAAACTTTAAGATAAATCTGAGCACGTAGAGGTGAAAAATATCTGTGATGATTGCTGTGAGAAAAGCTGCAGAGAAAGGTTTGGAGGCAATCGAGGAGGAGAAGAGGAGAAGGAGGAGCAGGGGGGCGTCGCTGATTCTGCTAAATTTACCTGAGAGGGCTGCAGGTGAAGGCCTCCCGTCTGCCTCCACAGAGCTCCACACTTGTTTGTCGGCGGCGGGAGGTTAAGGTCGACTAATTGAATTTTACGAGGAAGTCTCACCTCCGCCGTCACCGACCGTTCATCATCTGCGCGGCGTGCCGCTCGGTTGCCGCGCGTCTCCATGGTAACCTCTTAGCGGCGTACACGAAGTTAAACATCCAGACGCGATCGTGCTCGTCGAACCTTCGCGACCCGTCGACTCGGTACTTTTCGATGGTGATGGAGCGCCTCAGCAGGGCTGATTTATGAGCGCTGCTCTGCCGGAGTGACACAATGCAGTCTCAGTGCTGAGACACACACTAAATATCCATCACCACTGCAGGGACGGCCATCTATACCCCCCCCCCCCCCAGCTCCCCCACGCCCTCCACTTCCCTCCCCCCCCTCCCACACACATACACACACACACACACAACACACACATCAGCAGACCGCCGGGAGGGAGGAGGACGAGGCAGAGGACGGGTTCTAAAACGTACAACACTCTCTAATTAGATGAGTTGTGTTTGACAGGAGAAAAAAAAGAGCTTTTAATAATGTAATTCTTTATTGATCGCTGAGGGGAAGCCGTCTCTGCTCTTAATCTCCCTGTACGTGGAGGTGAAAGGTCACGGAGCTCGAAGGACACTTCAGCAGGTCTGATATAGTGGAGTGAAGAAGAAGAAAGGATGATAACGACAGGGAAGAAAGAGAGGTGGAGAAATATATCCAGCAAAATGACTGCAGGGCTGCAACAAAAACACATTTAGAAAGAATCTAATATGTTACAGCTATCGGTGGGCGGGACGTAGTATCGTCAGGTTTCCAATCAGATCGGTCAGATCCACCGCTGGCTCCTCCCCCAGCTCGTCCAAATATGGTCACTTCCTGCTCCAAACCGCTCCGAACTAACAAAGATGGTGACGGACAGAATCTGAACTGGAGGATTCATAACGTTCACAAACCAACGATGACATCACTGATAAGTTTACAATCTCCGGCCAACAAACGGAGAGAACCGCTCTGGATGGATTTGGAGAAATATGTGATGATATGATCGGTATTTTTCTTACTTCTCTATCAAAGGGTCTGTTTGAGTTGAACTCTGTATGTGACGACGTGACCGCTGCAGTCTGAGGATCAGTGGTTGGGTTGGGGGGAGGGGAGGATTAGGGGGGGGGGGGGGGGGGGTAATCCATATCTCTGCTCTCTGGCAGGGAGAGAGCCAGTGATTAGAGCAACTTCATAAATCACATAACTTTGACAGCTGCAGACTTCCAGACACCTCAGATTCTTCTCCCGGGACTATTTTCTGGGACGATGAAACTCCAGCGGCGGATAGCAGCAGAGAGAGAAAGTCTAAAAACAGGGCGGCACGTTGCCCGGACGACCGCAGGGAACCGTCCTGCAGCAGGACCGCCTCGCCGTGACCCCCCCGCTGCTGCTGCCGCCCGTTGGGCCTCGTTAGGCGACGAGGCGTCCCTCAGCGAGTCGCCGCGGCCGAACACGCGTGACGCTTAACGTGTCGGGAGAAGAGCCGAAAACAGAAGCAGAAGAAAAGGACGCCGACGGGAACCGGGAAGGAAGAACAGACCGAGTTTCAGCAGCTTTCGTGTTCGCACAAAACTATTTGGCAGTTTTGTGAGAACATGAAAGCTGCTGATGGTGTTGATGCAGATGGGCAGAAATCTCAGCGCTTTGTTTTTCCCAGATAAAAACATCTCGCCGACTAAAAATAGCGCATAAAACACATCCAGAAGCTTTTGTTTGTGAGCCGGAAAAACGTGGGAGACGACGAGAAGAGCGAACGTCTCTATTGGTTTAGACGGATCTTAAAAAGAATAAAAATAAAAACGGGAAACAACAAAACACTCAACATTGTGTTTACTAATAAAACCCTGCGGGACGTACGTGGATTCATGAGAAGAGGAGGATCACGGAGATGAGATGAGACACGGTGATCAGCAGGTCAGCTGAAGACGCAGGACGGCAGGAATTACTGCTTCTTTTAGGGTTCCTACATTTTAAGCGAATATTTCACGGGTGAGCTTGAACGTCATAAATCGGCCCGACGGTGATGCGTTCAGAACCGAGGCGATCGTGTAATTCAATTATAGAACAAGAAGCTACCAACCAAATAAAATGTGTAATCAACATGTGTTCATGTTGTTGGAGGCGATTCGCTCTCGAAATATAAAACTTTTTTTTTTGGTTTGTGCCGTCACCGTTTCCACGGCAACACGGGGTATGACTTAATAACTGGAAAACAATAAGTCGGGTCAGTAGGCTCTTATGTAACGTACGCGATGTTTACTACTTAGGGAAGTAGTCCCGCCGCCTTAGCAACGACCCTAGCAACAGAGAGGATTTCTAGTCACAAACTGAATAAATACAGAACATAGAAACACTAAACTGCTCAGCTAGCTCAGTCTGGTTGGAACAAAGATATCTGATGAAAAACACACTTCCTGACGATACTACGTCCCGCCCACCGATAGCTTTAAGCTTACTGCACCACAGGCCTGTCAATCAAACAGACACGCCCCCAAAAACAGGTCTTCTTGAATCTTCTTTTCTAATGAATGAGGGATTATTTTCAGATGGACCTCCAGAAAACTAAGAAGGAGTGACTTTAGCTAACAACACCGAGATAACTGATGGACACATTTTATTCACTTTGGATTTGATGAGAGAAGTTGAATGGGAGTCTATGGAGCCGGAGGCTGTTTGGAGCCGACCTCTAGTGGCACTCGCTGGTATTGCAGCTGAAGACACTTCTGGATCAGAACCATTTTACAGACCTGGAAGCTACGAACTCTTTTATATCCAGACTACGGTTAAAACCCAGTCAAGCTAGCCGCCGCTTGGATTTTAAGTGCGTGACTATCCGTGGTGTTTTGGTACGAGCGACAAAAAAAAAGGACCAAGAAAGACCCGATTTCACCGAATGGGTCATTTAATAGACTTATAACAAGAAAATGATTTTGCATATTATATGAAATTCAATTCCAATTATTTAGTTGCCATGCCAACTACTCGTTGTAATAATGAATATATTTCCTCCTTTCATTCAGTGTCAGCCTCTAAATGCAGCGCTGCCCTGAATAAAGGTCATCAGCTGGTACATTTCGTGGTGGTTGCCCCCGGAGACGAGCCTCCAACATATAAAGGCTCTGGCCTCCCTCTCGTTTCGTTCGGTGTCTCTCACCGCGTCTCGGCTAATTCTGTCTCCTTGTAACATGACTAAACGACGTGGCGAAGCGAGCCGCGGAGGTTTTAAATGGACGAGCTGAAAGAGTCTGAAATCACTGGAGGAGAAATGATGGGAAAAGGAGCTTCTGTGATTCAGCAGCAAACAAAAGACTCCGGCGCGACGTACTGTACGAGGAGGGACGAGTTACTCACGGCCACCGCCGCGGAAAATACACCCGACATCAAACGGCAGCAAAATGACAGTCTGATCTGGCAGAGACGCAGTTTTGTGGACCGGCTGACTATCTGAGGAACATCGTATCACATTCATAAATGAAACAATAACACATAAAGATGAGAAGGAGATATTTTTTTTTTGGTCATGTTTTTGTGGCTGAAATCATTTTAATTGCTTCTCTGGTTTCCTTTATATACAGTTAGTCATTTTAATGATACCGCCTTTAATTGGTCCTTTTTTGTTTTGTTTTTTAAAGTAAATATATGTGTAGGAAAATCTGCAAGTTTAAAATGTTTAAAGCTTTTCACCCGGATGTCGTCTTGTGTTTCTCAAATGAGACATTAAAAGCAGAATAAAATCAAAATTGGCTTATTTTAACATGCAAATCAAATCACAAAAATGTTATTGTCTGAACAGAAAATGTTTTCAAAGGCAGAGAAACATTTTCTCAGATCTCTCAAACTGTGGAAATGTTCTCCAGCGTTCACACAGCCGAGGTCACACCTGTCTGCCTTCTAAAAGATTACTTTTTTTTGTTTTTTTTTTGTTTGGGGTTTTGAACGTGACATGAAAGCAACCCTCCTCCTCCTCACCCTCCTCTTCCTCCCTCTTTCTCCTGCAAGGTGCTGAAGGGCTGCAAGACGCTGAGCATGTCGGTGTGCTCGATGGGACGCGTCCCCCGGCGGCTACATCACCAACCACGTGTACAGCTGGGTGGACCCTCAGGGCCGCAGCGTGTCGCCGCCGCCGGACAGCCACGAGGCCGACCCGCGGCCCGCCGCCGAGGAGAGGACGGTGAGACCGGGCCGGTATACGCTGGGATTTCAGAGCCAGAAATGTTCTCTGAAGATGCTGTTGCTTTTTTTTTTTTTTTTTTTTTTTTTTAATTGCCGTCTGTGAAATTCAGAATGATTTTATCATCCAGGATGATTATTTATTTTTATAATTGTACCTCCCACTCAGGTCTGACTAGTGACCTGTCACTATTATTACATCATCGCAGCCATTCGAGCATGAGAATTATTTCTATGAATCCGTGTAAAAAGAAACTGCTCAATATTTCAGTCACTGTTTTAATATCGTTTTCCACAATTTGAGGAATCAACTTTTAAATGACATCATTATTTCACTGCAGTTTAACGGCATGTGAATGTATAATCAGCACGTACGACTATTAATATCGGGGATATTTAACTTCTAATATTCAATGAGCATCTGTTGACAGCAACATCAAAAATGTAGCTGTAAGTGTATTATGAAACTAGGAATAGCTTTTTAATAATAATAATAATAATAATAATAATAATAATAATAACAATAGTGGCATAAAAAGCACATAAAGACAATAAAAGTGTTGGTATTTGCGTGACTCGTCAACAAAGATGTGTTGTGACAGCGGTCGGTGGAGGATTACAGGACGACAGTCATCCTGACCTTTGCTGCTCTGACATTTTTTGGACTCATTCGGCAACAAAGTTCAACCACCTTCGGGCCGGCGGGCCCTGAACGCCCCTCGAGAGGCTGACTCATCTTAAGGAGCTCGTCTGGTGCTGAAAACATCCTCTGCTGCTGCTTCTGTTTTGGCTCACCCCCCAAAAAAAAATATCCTGCAGAACATTTCACCTCTTTAAGTAGCCACCAATTAAAAACTGTAATATTTCTGGTGACGCCAAAAGTACCAGGATGTTCTACTACATCCTGGTCGTATTCTGCAGTCTGCAGGTCAGCGTGCTGCTCTGCCCTGTTGACCCACAATCCTTTGCAGTGGAAAATACGTCACATCGACTGAGCCGCCGTGACAGTCGGTGGCGCTGAAGCTCCGCCCACAAAAAGAAGAAGAAGAAGAAGAAGAATCTTTTCTCCGTTTACTTCAAATGTAGCCCTACAGGTCGCGACGGATATGAACCAAGAGGGTCAAAGTTCAAGATGCACTTTTATGATGAAGTATTAGATCCCAGTTGTACACACACTACATGCAGTAGTACTGGAAGTAAAAAATAAAAAAGATGAGATTGATTAGGTTTACTCTGGTCTCCATGGTAATTACACCAACAATCAGACACCATCTGGAGTCTCCGTTCCTCTCGAGGATCGATGGTTTGAATTCGCCTCGTCGCCGGTCAGTTTTTCTGGAGAAAACAAAAAAAAAGGAGGAAATCGATGTCGTCATCGGCTCGGCAGGAAGCATCCAAACATCCTTCAGCTGCCAACTCCAGGAAGTAAAACTGCTGCATCGGCGAGCTCCACGCTGCCAGCGGTGGTGCTTCTCCATACGGCCCTGCAGATCTGACTGGGGGTCAGTTGGGTGATGATTTATGTCTATTTATGGCAGAAGAACTGCTTATATTTGCTTATATTGAGACGAGCTGCAGGAGAGCGGAGCGACGTGGGGAAGCGGAGGGATGATTTGTCGGCTCCTTATTTCGGCGAACGTATAAATCTTTGTCAGCGAAGGCGCCAAATATACACCAGCTGATCTACAATACGCCGGCTGTCTGTCGCATGAATCACGCCGGTCGGAGCTGAGATTACGCAATAAAAAGCCAGCGAGCCGTCTGAAGGGAAACTTTCTGCGTGACTCCACACGGCTCTTCCACATTTTATTCATGTGTAAATAAAAAAGATGCACTGAACTTTTTCAGCTGAAATAAATCGCATCGATTTTCGGCCTCGTTTTGAAACGTTTTGAAAAATGGTTTTGAAATTGAACGGCGACCGCGGAGTATCTTTACTTCCATCTGCGACGATCCATATTCCATCACAATCATCGCTGCGGATCCTCAGAGCGTTTCGGAGCTCGTTGTTTTGCTTTTCCGGCTCTTCAATACGTTTCCAGCTGCAGGAAAGCTGAAGAACAGGAAGCCGTCGTCCGCCGAGCAGCGGAGGAACTTCTCCAGCTGTTCGGCTCCAGATGGACGTCGTTGCATCGGATATCTGCAGCTTGCATCACAAAATACCAACAAAAGCCTGCGTTGAACAGCGCTCACACTCCGCTGCATGTCGCCTCCTGTTTTCTACACCAGTAGACGGTCGATAGTCTTCAACTCTGAGCAGGAGAAACTTGAGCTTGTGTGTTTTTGCTGGAGAGCACTTCAGCATGCGGACGGGAGGAAGCGACTGAACCTTCACAGCAGCCCACAAATATCCTGATCACAGATTCCTGAGCGGTTTTTCGTCCTTCCAGACACGAAGGGAACGAATTTCAGTTTTCAGGTCCCAGTTGAGTAAAAAAATCAAATAAAATCAATAAAAAAAAAAAAACTAAAATCGATTTAAATCATGAATCAATTGCAATGATTACACGTTTTTCATAAATAGTGAACAAATATACGCACTAAAAACGAACATATGGTGAAAATGATGAAATGACCCGGCGTGTCCTCCCTGCAGGTGAACCTGAACATGGACGACGGGCGTTCTCTGGGTCTGATGATCCGCGGCGGCGCCGAGTACGGCCTGGGCATCTACATCACCGGGGTGGATCCTGGATCGGCTGCAGACGCCGGCGCACTCAAGGTACCGCCACTCAGCATCGCTGGGACGCAGCGTAAAACACGTCCGGCAGAGTCCGGGCCGATGAGATCTCTGGGGATGGTTGCCGCGGTAACGAGAGTTAGACGACGACAATCGAGTCGTGCCGTCTCCCGCGACTAAACTACGTGTCGCCGGTACTTTTGGTACGCCACCGACATCTCACAGCGTTTCCTAAGAACTTCCGAGACTTAATTTAATTTAGATAAAACAAAGTGTTGTTGAGTTCTCGAGAAGAAGAAGAAATACGTGGGGGTTTTTTTTTTCAGTCTGTCGGCTTCAATCCACATTAAATATTCAAATAAACAAACAGTGACTGTAGGAACAGAAGGAAACAGGCTGGAGGTGTTAAACTACGAGACACGATGCAGCGCCAGTAAATATGTATATATATATATATATACACACACGCAAACGGTAACGAGCAGCAAAGTAAATACTAAATAAAAGAAGACGGTCGCAGTGATGAGTCAGCAAATAAAAGCCCGTTTCTGACTTGATTTCCACTAAAGTGGAGATGAAAGATTTTTAGACGGCCCTTTAAGTCTTCGTCACACTTTTAAAATGTTGACGAGACGACCACCTGTCACCGCTAGACATCTGCTACCTGGTTGTGATTAAAACCTGTTACCCCCCCCCCCCTCCACCCCTCCACCCCTCACCCCCACCCACCTGCTCCCTATTAGGGACCGCTAACATCTGCTACCTGCCTTCGCCAACGTCGCTCACTCAGCCTTCACCGCCCTCGACAGGCCGCCCAACAAATGCTTTATTATCCGTGCTGATCGTCGGCCGTGTGCTTTCAGGTCGAGCTTTCTGCCTCGCCGGGCCGGCCGGCCACTCTCGTTCCCCCGTGCGCTAGTTTTTTTATTTATTTTTTAAACCCTGCCTGCGGGCGAGAGGCGAAGCAAGCCGGCGTTTTCCTACCTGTAAACAACACGGGCTCTTTTTTCATGCGGCGATCACACCGTGTCCTACTTGGAAGATAAAAATAAAACACCAAATCTGTGGCTGGATTCCATATTAGTTCAAACTAATTGGGACAACCTGAGGGGAAAAAAGAAAAAAAAAAAAAAAGCCTTATTACACGGAGAGAAAGTGACTTTTCTCAGTTTCTCAGAGATGAAGAGGTGTTTTGTTTTTTTGTTCGTAGAGGATCGGCTGGTCATCCTGCAGAGAGTTTGACATGCTATGAAAGAAAACATGAAAGCAGGAGCTGCATTTAAAAATAAATGTAGTGGATGGTTTTTTTCTCTCTCCACCTCCATTCACTGAGTCTGCAGTCATTCATTGCTGCTGCTGTCCATCTTTAGAAGTGTGTGTGTGTGTGTGTGTGTGTGTGTGTGTGTGTGTGTGTGTGTGTGTGTGTGTGTGTGTGTGTGTGTGGCACATTGAGTGATCCTGCCATTAGACTGGAAGCAGCAGCAGATGCACAAAGAGGCCGTATATCCTCTTTCCTGGAAAACCATCTCTCTTCACTTGTTTACATCTCTGCCTCCCGGTGGCGGCACTAAAACAAGATGGAGGATCGTCTCGGCGCCACGGCGAGTCACACAGAAAAAAATTTAAGCATTTTTTTTGTTTTTCAGTCATACATACAGAGCTAGACTATGTAACCTGACTGCACCACAGGCCTGTCAATCAAACAGACACGCCCCCAAAAACAGGTCTTCTTGAATCTTCTTTTCTAATGAATGAGGGATTATTTTCAGATGGACCTCCAGAAAACTAATAAGAAGGAGTGACTTTAGCTAACAACACCGAGATAACTGATGGACACATTTTATTCACTTTGGATTTGATGAGAGAAGTTGAATGGGAGTCTATGGAGCCGGAGGCTTTTTGGAGCCGACCTCTAGTGGCACTCGCTGGTATTGCAGCTGAAGACACTTCTGGATCGAAACCATTTTACAGACCTGAAGCTACGAACTCTTTAATAAATATTTAGGGAACGTTGTTAAATTACAGCCTCTCGCGATAGATGTCATGCGAGTCGTTTAGGGAGCATCTGTAAATTTGAAAAACAAAAGACCAACCACAGTTACACTCTCCCCCTCTAAACTCAATGAAAAATGTAATTTTATATTTGTTAAAAAGATTTCTATAACTTTGTTATCCAAGAAAGTTGTATTGAAATTAAGATATCGAGTATAAAAACTTTGGACCAAAGCATACAGTCTGATCATATTTAGTTTAATATCAAAATCGTGGCCAAAAGATGAGAAAGTTGACACCCAGTAGAACTTGAAAGAGTTTAGGACATATTTCTGGATAAAAAGACTTTATTTGTTTTTTTAAACGGATAGTTGTGCTGCTCTGAAGCTGGAAGCAGCAGCGTGTCGACGCGCACAGCTTGAAAACTGCGTTGTTAAATATTCCTGAACTCAGCAATGCTGCAGAAAACGAGTAGATCCATCATCGCCGGGCCGCTCTGCGAAGCGGGCTGAAAGTCAGAGCACTCATTTATATTTGTGCAACGCGGCGACAGCTGGTGTTGCCCGTTCATTACTTTAAGAGAGTGAAACGCTCGGCCCGCAGCCATTAGAAAGTGATATAAATCTGCTCCGAATCCATTCAATTAGAGGCTGTTTGCAAAACCTCGGAGACGCCAAACGGGAAACATAAAAGACGGATCAGATCTAATTCGGTGTCATGATTGAATGCGTCTTCGCCGGCTGAATATTATATTTCAGTTTGGTTTGAATTCCTTTCTTTAAGGATGACCTAACTTTTTTTTTTTGTTGTTTTTTTTTTTGCTCCATCTTGATCTTTAATTAGCGCGTCTCTTGCGTGTGTGTGTGTGTGTGTGTGTGTGTGTGTTTGGGGGGGGGGGGGGGGGGGTTCGAACCACAGAGTGTCCCGTCACATCTGATGCTCTGTAATGTGTCTCTCACGGAGAACAGAGCGCAGAAGGGAGGACGTCTTTTCTCCGTGAAAACATAAAGAGCAGCAGAGAGAAGCTGCTTGTTTAAACGCCGTCGGCCTCGTTCTGTCGGCGGCTTCCAGCCGGCCGGGAAATCTGACGGCTAAATTTGTTCCAGGTTTGTTTTTTTGTTTTTTCTCACACATCATGATCTGAGGGCATCACTGAAATCTGGAGATGTTTTTTTGGTCGTTTTTTTCAAATCACATCTTTTGGGACTTTAAGTCTGTCTGATCGGTTATTTGCAAGTAAACAGATCAGATTTTTAGGCGTGTCCAGACATCGCCGACTTATCTGCACAGGTTGCCGTGGTAACGCCGTATGCGTAGCAGCAGAAGGTTTTATTTCGGCTTGCTCGCGTTTCAAACCTCCACGTGTGTTTTAAATCGGGATTTCGTGTCGTTTTTTTTACTGTTTAGACTTTCAAAACTCAATCTGGACATGACCGAGATATGATTTTGCCGTCACGACTTCCCCTCCATGTCGCGCTGCAGCCGTCAGCGGGGCCTCGGGGCTCGCCAGATGTCTTCGTGCTGTTCTTGGCCGCCTGGAGACTTTGTCCAGATTTTCTCCGGCAGTTTTAGTTGATAGTTATAAAACTTTCAGAGCCGATCACAGTGTTTAAATTGGATTTATCTACTAATAATAGTCTCTAGGTTATTTCATATTTCTGCTGCTGTTATCAAGTTATCAGCTTCATCTTTCGGGACTGCAAATAAAAATGTTCGTAGTCTCCGGGCCTGAAAAGTGAAGCCAATGCAGAAGTGTCTTTGCAATAATACTGAGGGGCCACCAGGGGGCATCAGGTTCTCTCCTGAAATACAAAGTCAGTGAATGTTTGCCATTAACTCAAACACATCGATGTTTGGGGGCGTGTCTGGTTTGATTGACTGCACCCCAAAAACAGGTCTTCTTGAATCTTCTTTTCTAATGAATGATGGATTATTTTCAGATGGACCTCCAGAAAACTAATAAGAAGGAGTGACTTTAGCTAACAACACCGAGATAACTGATGGACACATTTTATTCACTTTGGATTTGATGAGAGAAGTTGAATGGGAGTCTATGGAGCCGGAGGCTTTTTGGAGCCGACCTCTAGTGGCACTCGCTGGTATTGCAGCTGAAGACACTTCTGCATCAGAACCATTTTTCAGACCCGGAAGCTACGAACTCTTTTATATCCAGTCTGTGTCTTGGACTCACTGATGTTGGTGGTTAAAGGAGACACAAACTGTTGCTGTTAACGTCTTTTCTCTCTGAAACCACCTGGAGGCCCAAAAACTGTCTCTGCTGCTAAAAAAATAACAGTTCAAGTACAGTGCACCTCCACACACACACACACACACACACACACACACACACACACACACACACACACACACACACACAGACACTTCACTTCACACTCAATCAGGACTGATCAATAAAAAGCAACTTGTAAATCATCGGAGGAGGCCGAAGGTGGGAGACGAAGACTCGCAGGGGGACGTCAGGTGTCCCGCTGCCATCTTATCAGAGTAATCCTTCCTAATATTAAACTGATATTTCAGCCAAGATGGAGCCGCTGCGTCCGTTAGTGAAACGTTCTGCACCGAAATGTAAACGAGGTCTCCGTGACGGAGTTTCACCGAAGGTGCATCTGCTCCACATAATCACGTTATCGCGTCGGGGAGGCGAGAGCGAGGGAAGAAGTCAATAAGTAATTTCTTGCCTGCGCTCATCATGTTGCAACACAGCGGCGCTGCTTTCTTTCTGCTGCTTTCAGCACTCTGCCGTGTTTCCCTGCATCCTTCTGCACCCTCAGCCTTTAGAAAGCAGAGAACTCATTACGACCAAACAGAGTCGGCCAAACCGCTAACTGATACGAGACAACAGCTGAATGAGGTTGAATCTAATTTAGCCCGAATAAAGTGTTTCATGTAAATATATATATATATCACATCACACAAGACTAACAAAGGAGGCGACCGTGGAATGAGAACGAGGGGAAACGTGACCTCCAGCAGCAGCTCGTCCGCCGCAGACAGAAATGAACCGCCGCCCGGAGAAGTGATTATTTTATCTGCGTCGTTCCCCCGAAGCCTCCGAAAACCTCATTAAACGAGGCGCTACGAGTCACGAGGAGTTAAAAAAAAACAAAAAAAACTGATGAAGTCATCGTTCTGTGTTCGGATCAGAACTGCAGATTTTAAACATAAAACAGAGTTAAAAAAATGTGAAGGACGAGGGCCAAAGAAATGATCAAATTCCCTGTCAGGAAAAGAGTTTTTAAAACTCCCCGATATTCTTTGTGTGTGTGTGTGTGTGTGTGTGTGTGTGTGTGTGTGTGTGTGTGTGTGTGTGTGTGTGTGTGTGTGTGTGTGTGTGAGCGGTGACCGCTGACGTCTCCTTGTTATGAATAATGCTGATCGCATCGTCTCATCTGTGATATTCTCCTCTGAGGAGGACCAGGACCTCACCTGATTGTCTGGCTGTCTGAAGGAGGATAATTAGCTGTGTGTGTGCGTGCGTGTGTGGTGTGTGTGTGTGTGTGTGTGCGTGCGTGTGTGTGTGTGTGTGTGTGCGTGCGTGTGTGTGCAGCACCCTGCAGCCAGCTCAACGAGTTGGGAAAGTTGGTCCGACCTTGGGATTTTTTTTTTTACATTCCTTGTTTGGTGTCATATCTGTGGCCCGAGGTTATGATGATGAAAAACTAAATAAATAAGATAGTATGAATCACACACACACACACACACACACACACACACACACACACACACACACACACACACACAGGCCGTGTGTGTCGGTCTCTGGGTTGTGGTTCCGGTTCCTTTTCTACAATAACGAAATGACTAGAAATACATTTATTTTGAAGGGAGCTTCCTGTGTGTGTTTAAACCCTCAAAAAGTTTGAGTTGTTTGTTAAAAAAAACAAAAGACTTTTGTAAATTCAGCCTCCCTCCCTCCTCCCCCCTCTACCTGCCACCGAGGGACGACTGATGTCTTCACTATTTATTTATTTCCAAAACTTCACTCCGTATTTTGATGTCAGGAATATTATTTATTTTATTGACATTTTTAGATTTCTTTACCGCTGAGATGTTATTTGACTGTAAACATGAATCCTGCTGCTGCAATATTTTGTCCTATTGAAAATAGAAATCTATTCTCATCCTGTTCTGAATTAAAATGATGATTTAAAAAAACAAGCAAATGAAAACGAGCAGACGAGAGTGTAGATAAAATAATATTTCTACAAATGACTGTAGGACGATGATAAAAATCAAATCTACTCACTATAAGACTTTATTCATTTTAGTTATTAGTTGCATTCACTAACTAAAACCCCGTATACATGTATTTTGTTGCCGTTTTGTTTGAATAATTCAGATTGATTTGTTGTTATTAATATCCTTACTTTAAGCAATTGGAGTAATTGTTGATGCTTTTATTTTGAAGGAGGCCGCACTGAGTTTTTTGCCCTGCGTAGAGATTCGTTCCTTCGGTGCCTCAGTGGGCGTTTGGATTTTGAGCTTTGATTAATTTTTGTTGTTGTTGTTGTTGTTGAGGACAAATCGCCACGACAACCGCTATTTTATGATGAGGTTTTTTGGCAATATATAGTAGACTTTTTAAATAAATATCCTCAAAATAGTCAGAAATGCTGTGAAGACCTGGTTCATCTTCATCTTTCCCGCCTTCGGACTAAACAGGAGTTAAAACTCGAGACGACAAAAGTGCCGAGAACAGCGTCTTCGTCCACCTGTAGGACGCCGCGGCGTCTTAAATTAACATGCAACATGTTCTCATCTCACGAAGGAAACCAGCCAGTTTTCCTTCAGCGTGGTTTGCCCACCCGGAGCCAGCAGGGGGCCGCCGCCCACATCACACCGAGCGATGAGTCAGCGATATTTACACCGAGGCCGCGCTAATGACCGTATGTCTTCGCTGGCTGTGTGGTTTTTTGTTTTTTTTCTTCTCTTCAGATCTGTGGCTGCAGAGAAGATGAGAGGAAGTCTCTGCCGTCTCCGTCTGAGATTTTACGCCGATGTCCCCGTCTGATAATAAAAAAAACAAGTTGTCCGTTGGCAGGTGGGCGACCAGATCCTGGAGGTGAACAACCAGAGCTTCATCACCATCTCCCACGACGAGGCCGTCCACATCCTGAAGACGGGGCGGCAGCTGCAGCTGAAGGTGAAGGACGTCGGCCGGCTGCCTCACGCCCGCACCGCCGTGGACGAGACCAAGTGGATCTGCAGCCGGGCCATCGCCGAGAGCAACGCCACGGCCAACCCCGTCGCCGTCGGCAACCCCGCCGCCGGACACGTCAGCGCCTGCAGCTCCAGGTGAGCGCGCGACGCCGAAGGAGTGTTTTAAGACGTGTTTGTGACTGATGACGTGTGAAAGAAGACCGTCTTCACACTTTTCAGGAAAGTGGAAATTTTATCACAAAAGAGGTCAAAAAAATATTCAATAAATATTATCATAATAATTACAAAACTATGTGACCCCCCCACCCACCCTCACTGCTACCACGGCAACGAAACCCTCCAGAAACCAGGAAAAACCCGGTTAGTTTAACACTAAAACTAAAACTCACTGAAAACCAGCAGCGATGAATTACACAAAACAATAAAAATGCACTTTCAGTAATGGAAAGGACCTTTATGTATTCAGTAAGATTGCGTATTCATTTTAGACATCCTTTAACGACTCACATCCATCAATCGTGTTTTTTTTTTGTTTTTTTTTACCCACTTCAATCTCGACAGTCACGACCCCGCTGACACCGGGGTTGGAGGTGGGCGGGACTTGTCACCTGTCCGTCACAGCACCGACACACAACGACAACCACTGAACCGACACATCGACCGAACACACGAAGCTTCTCCAAACACCGAACACCGGTCATATAGTTATAGTTGTAGTTATAGTTATAGTTATATTTATATTTATAGTTATAGTTATATTTATAGTTATAGTTATATTTATATTTATATTTATAGTTAGCATCATGATACGTAGACACACAAACAGATTGAAGATCATATTTCAGATGTTTCACTTGGTTTGGTGACATTAAAAAAAAAAAAAAAACTGGACCCTTAATACAGATAAAAATAAAACAAATAACTTTCTCTTTCATTTCGATACAAAAGCAAAGAAAATAAATAAATAAAATAGTCTTTCTGTTTGTGTAAACACACCAGGTCAATATTTTCTTGAGTCTCATTAATTCTCTCTTCAAATAAAAGTTTAGTTTCTCACGAAGTTCAGTTCAGTTCAATAGAGTCGTTTTTCTTTACCAGTTATTTATATTTCTGTTAAATCTTACCTGTGATCCAGGTGGACAATCTTCCTCCTCCTCTTCCTCCTCCTCCTCTTCCTCCTCCTGCTCCTCCTGCTCCTCCTCCTCTTCCTCCTCCTCCTCTTCCTCCTCTTCCTCCTGCTCCTCCTCCTGCTCCTCTCAGAAACCTGCAGATTGAACAGTTTCCGGTTCCTTCATCTCTCTGATCGCGATTTTAAATAAACCGGAACACGTCACAGTGACGTCAGAGACCAGTTAAATAACGTCACATTTTAAACGTCTTTTCCTCGCGAACTATGTTCAAAGAAAACAAGACACCCACCGGAGGATATGAAGCACGTCACCTCCCGGTCCTCCGTAACCTCGACGTCAGCAACAGAACACCGGAAACACGTCACCTCCCGGTCCTCCGTAACCTCGACGTCAGCAACAGAACACCGGAAACACGTCACCTCCGTCTGGAACCACTTTAAAGCTGTAAAACATCGTTAGCTTCTCGTTGTAGCGCGCTGAGCTCACCGGCCCGCCGCTTGTTTACTTCCGCCATTATATCGTTCGACCTTTGAACTCCACGGAACTCTCTCGCCGGGCGCTACGCGCCCCCTACTGGCTGCCATCAGAACTGCAGCACCATTTTCTAACGGCGGGGCTCTTTACCGCCACCTACAGGCCTGGAGTGTGGAGGAGAAACAAAATCTAAATTAACCTACATTTTATTCATTATTACTAATATTAATTCTTTTATTTGTACTTTATACTTGTTGCAATCTCTCAGTAATTTTTTCCGGTCCATTACATGTGTAAAGTCAAGGAGGCTGTAAATGCGTAAATGTCTGAGCGCTCCACACTTCGCTGAGCTCGGCTGAGTTTGTTGTGTTTCCGATGTTCTGCGTTCTTACAGGAGACGTGAAGCTGACGGGTTTTCACTTTTCTGAGAACTGGAAGTGAACATTATTAAATATTATTGTCAATAACTATCGTGTTTTGTTGTTGTTTTCTTGCAGACCGTCTTCAGCCAGATCCACACCTGTACTAGGAAAGGTAAGACTCCTACCTTTGATAACTTTGATCACTCCCTCTTTATAGCTCCCCCCCCCCCCCCTGCAGTTTACATTCCCGCTGATAAATATTGTATTTATGTTATTTTACCTAATTCGTGAGCAACCGTTTGGTTTCCAGCTCAGTGACAGTCTCTGCTGTGTTTGTGTCCTCTGATCTCTGCGTGTGTCTCGCTGTGGGGGGCGGAGCTACTCAGAATCAGATCCAACCACTTTAGACTCATCTCCACATAATACAAAAAAAAAAATCCCTGCTACATTATTAACCTGTGACTTCTCATGGACTTTACATCAAGTTGTTTTAATGAAAACTGATTTCTTTGAATCTGTCCTGCTGCTGTCAGTCAAACTGCGGGGGGTGGGGTTGGCGGCGGGAGGGGGGGGGGGGGGCGTTGGCAGATCATCACATTCAGATGTTAAATATTCAGGAAGCAGGCTCACAGGACTGACACACGCTGAGCCGACAGCAGAGCAGATCAGCTGTAATTCATGAGTTTCACATCAAAAAGATCAAAATGAAGCTCAGACATCATCTGTGAGATTTAAAAAAAAAAAATTAAAAAAAGGAGGAAGGCTGTGAAATCCTCGGAGGACTGTGTGGACTAAAGTCTCTGAGGGTGAAAGGAGGGAGCTGATTGGCTGATTAAACTCCTGCAGGACAATGAAACAGATGTAAACACGCTGCAGACACATTCAAGGGACCGCCGTGCATTCTGGTCTATGAGAGCCATGTGGAAACATCCACTCTGTGTGAGCCAATCAAAAGTCTCCAAACCTCAATCGGTTGCTGAGCGTTCAGTTGCCACTACCAGGATGATGCACTCAATACGGTCCCAAAAAATAACCCTGTGTGCCGATATTCATATGACACATATGGGCGGATGTAGATGCAGATGTAGATGTAGATGTAGATGTAGATGCAGATGTAGATGCAGATGTAGATGTAGATGCAGATGCAGATGCAGATGTAGGTGTAGATGCAGATGTAGATGCAGATGTAGATGCAGATGTAGATGCAGATGTAGATGTAGATGCCGTGAGGTCGACTTCCATGAGGATAAAACGCTGTGATGTAACAGTTACGGCAACAATCAGAGCTCTATTACATCCGTTTACGCGCCTCCTCTCCTCTCCTCCCCTCCTCCTCTCCTCCCCTCCTCCTCTTCTCCCCTCCTCCTCCTCCTCCCCGCCTCCCTCTCAGTAAACGATCTCCATTGACGGTGTAAACAGCGAAGCTACACGCTAATATGTGCAGAAAAACTCAACAAAGCCGGCATCAAAGGCTCCGCCGCTATAATTAAACAGCTACTCTTCAGGATGGCGGCGCCCCGGGCGGCCCGGGTCCTAATGAGCTTTGTGATTTAACATCGGATGGGTGGCCGTGTTGATTTAATGTGTGCGCAACAAGCATTTCAACCGCCGGCGGGAACCCGTTAATAAATTAGGTACGGTTGCATGAAGGATGCTGCTGCGAGAGCTAAGGCGGATTCAGAGGTCGTAGTGGCTCGTTAGTGACGTTAATTAAAGCTCCAGCGATGTGATTGGTTTAAAATGTGGCGGCTGATTCGACATAATTCAGAGGAGATCTTTATTCACAATTTCTCTCTCTAAGAATATTTAACGATTACTTTATTCTTCTGATTTATTTGTGAACCTGTCCGAGAAAACGATGTTATCAACACGGTGGATTACCGAGCGGACGATCTCCTCCTGTCTGCTCCGCACTGTGTCGGTGCAGCAGAGGTGGAGGCTCCGCCCCCACAGTGAGACACACAGAGATCAGAGGACAGAAACACATCAGAGACTCTCAACAGTGAGCTGGAAACAAATTAACACAATTCTTTCAAACAAAACTTTCTGAACAACGTCGTGAACGAACTTTCTTCGTTGCCTTTTCTTTGTTAGAGTCTTTTGACTGCAGGACAAACAGATTCCCTCGAGGGTTTAATTTTCTGAAGCCGGAGACGATGTCATACTTTAGCTGACAACATTTAGATGTTCATGATTTGCAAGACAACTTTTGGTGTAAAAAAAAATAATAATTTCAAGAATCTAAACCAAACTTTAAAAAATAACCTTGCAGCATTGTTTTTTTTAAAAACATCCCTGTTGTTTTTTTGTTGTTTTTTTTGGGGGGGGAGGGGGGTGAATCTAGTTTGCCTTTTTCAGGCTGGATTCTCATGAGACTCCTGAATCTCCACGACGACCGTCTGAAGGCTCATCTGCTCGAAAAACCGATCTTTGGGCACAGATGTAGTTCGACGTCCCAGCGGACCGATCCGAAAAAAACATCCACCGACTCCAAATAAAATCAGAATTCAGCTGCAGCTCGAATAGTAAATATTCACGAATGGTAGAAAATAGAAAAATAATATGAATCTCTTGTCCTTCGGTCCCCTTGTTTCTATTGATTAGCACAGATGCCGCGGAGCTTTTGAACGTCTCCTCCGTCGACCGACATGACAGCTGATTAGATTTCTTTGGTAAAAAGAGACGTGACATCGAACAGGAAGCAGACGAGCTGGAGACGTTCCTCTCCGAGTTACTTTAACTCAGACTTCATGCTCTTCAGATGGAGACGTTTCTGTAACCGAGGGTGACACGGTGGCCTTCAGAGACCAATAAAAGCACGTGGATGAAGTATTTCTGAGCTTTAACGTGATCCATTTCCTTCCTTTACGGTGTCAACACACATAAAGCCGGTGGTGTAACGTCACAGCGGCCGACTGAAGGTCAAAATTCAATCTGCAGAAAACCTCTAATAAACAATCGATTTTTCACCCCAGCCTCTCCGGCTGCCTCCGAAACATCTTGGCCTTCAGTTAAATGTGTTTATTTCAACCTGCTCTCCCCTTAATGGCCTTTTATAGTTATTATGTTTTAGGCTTTCAGACTTTCAACATGCAGCCAGCTGTTTATTTGTTTTTTAAGTTATTCGCAGCTGAAACGTTGTGCAGCCACGGAGGCCTCAGTCGATCTGAGAGGAGCTGCTCCCGAGCTGCTTATAGAGATAACAATGATGGGAGTGCTGAAGGCAAAAACAAGTTCTGACTGACTCGCCCTGCAGCTTTGAAGTGATGCTTCTTCCCCGCGTGCGATAAGCTCAGCCGCTACAGTTCAGGATGAGGAGGACGATGAGGAGGAGGAGGAGGAGGAGGAGGGAGGGAGGGGGGGCTGTAGACTCCGATAACTCCATTCGTGTTATCAGTGTGTGACCTCTCCTCTCATTTCCTTTCATGTCTCCAGCCGGCGGGGTACAGATCTGTGGGCCCGCCCGGTGCTCAGGTGTCCCTGGAGCAGCAGGCCTACATGCTGCTGACGGAGCCCGAGAGGCAGACCATGGTGTACTACCTGCAGGAGTACCAGGACAGACACATCGGGGTGGAGCCGCTGGCCATGGCGCTGTTTGAGCTCTTCAACACTCACGCGAAGGTACGGCGACTTGCAGCAGCTGCACGAAACGTGAAATACCCACGCCGGTCCGCCGCAGCAAAACATGAGATAGCCGCGCTCGGTGACGTCTAGGCGTGACAGTTACACGCTTTGGCCTGATGCGATTCCTAGGAAACCGGAACCATCAGCAAAAACACATGGTTAAGGTTTACGAATTCAGGATGTGACAAAGTTGTTCTTTAGTTGTTTACCTTTTTCTAACCCCAACAAGATTCATTTTTCCTGTAAGTCACATGGTTCAAACCAAGCAGAAGGTTTAATTTTTACTAGAAATCGGCACAAGCCAAAGCGTGTAATGGACACACAGCACAACGTGTAACTGTCACGCTTAGGCATCCCCAAGCGTAGCTATCTCACGTTTTGCTGGAGTGGTCGGGGTGTGTCTATTACACGCTCTGGCCTGTAGGGATTTCTAGGAAAATGAATGCATGTTTTTAGCCATGCGACTTACAGGAAAACAAAACCATTAGCAAAAACACATGGTTAGGAAAAATGAACAAATAAAGAACAACTTCCTGGATTGGATGGCAGTCTGTGATTAGAGCGTCTAATCGACACCTTCTTCCTCCTATATGTGACATTTAAGTGCGTGTAAGTTTCCCGCCCACAAATAGACACACCGGTCAACTACAGCAAAACGTGTAACTGTCACGCATGGATGTAGCCAAGCGTAGATATCTCACGTTTTGCTGCGGTGGACAGGCGTGTCTATTTCACGCTTTGCCGTGATTCTGGCTTGGCCGCGCCCCTCATCTCATCTTCCTCGTCCCTCCAGCTGTCCATGCTGTCCGAAGTGAGGAGTCTGGTGGACCCCCAGGATCTGGAGCTGTACGACCGGCTGGTGCTGCACCGTGAGCGGGAGGCCCACCAGGCCTGGCACGGAGGCCTGGGAGTGCTGCTCCCGCAGGGCTCCTGTAACCACGCGGCCCCCGGGATGCTCGACGCCGGACACGCCGCCGTTCCTACGGTAGATACTTCATCTGCAACACCTGATATTGTGACACCCGTTATTACCGTGTCCTTCTACTTTTTGATTTGTTCCACTTTGCCACGTTAACGTGACCTCGTTCAGCACGAACACAAGGTCGCGCTGCACTAATGACCGCCGTCCCAAAAAACACCCATCGAAAATGATTTTTCATGAGCTAAATGTGATTTACAAGCTGTCGGCTGCTTGTTGGTTTCATCAGCAGTTAATAGTCGGCAGCTCTTAATCGTGGCCTGACGTGACTTTATTATCATTAAAGTCTGTTTGCCTTTGAAACAGACGGCCATGAATACAGAGTCAGAACTCAGTTTGTGTTCTCGTCTGTATTCGAACACCAGAAACCAAGAATCGTTGTGTTTGCGTTACCTCAGAAGAAGCAGGTCCTCTTCCACCGAGTCCTGCCATGTTGCTCCACCATGCTTCTACAGGAGCCCAGAAGGGACAACTTCTGGTTGGAAGTTGAGTTGGACGTAGTGGGCGGGGCTTACGCTGGTGGAGGAGACGAGAGTTTTTTTGCTTCAGAGCCAAAAGATATTTTGATTTGCAACCAAAAAGCTTTTTGATTCGTGACCAAAAAGTCTAGTTTCATAAGCAAAAGTCAGAATTCTTTGACCAAAACTATCAAAACAATAAAAGAAAATTTGTTTGCAATGCAAATTATTTTATTCCCAGTTCATATATTTTTACTTACAAACGTAATTTTCGATTGCAGTGAGAAATTTCCTCTTAAAACCATTTTTTTTTGCTGCATAATAAAGACACAAAAATACCTTGATAGAATTCAAGCCTTTCAGTCTTATAGGAGTATTTTATTATCGTGCTTATTATCTGTATTTTTACTTCAGTGAAGGACCAGAATACTTCTTCCTTCTCCGTCATCATCGGTCTTTCGCTCAGCAGCAGCCGGTCGGCCGCTGTGTAGTATTGATGTTTCACTTTGGTCCACATCAATCCACGGAGACCTCATTCTGCCGGGCTTCTGATCCACTTCTGGCAGTCTGACCCCGTTAAAGAGCGAACACGCAGACTTTACTCTGATGTGGTTTTTAGCCCACAGGAGCTGTTAGCACGTTTGTCTTGTCCTGGTTAGCCTCCATTAAAAGCTTGCTGGCGACGGTGTTTTCCGCAGCCCACCATGTGTCTGTGTAATTGGCCGTGCCGACACATTACAACTCCCGCCAATAAAAAAAAAGCTAATTGCATTTAATTGACAGTCACTTAGTTACTCAGTGTGAAACAGCGAGATTCATTGGAGCTACACGGTGTTATGACGCGCCGTTGTCTCAGGAGGTGCATGTTTCTGTGGCTGCGACACATTTACAACAGATAATAGCTGTAATTAACAGATAAAAATGTGGGAGCGCGCCAAGACGAAGGGAAGAGGAAGAGCTGGAGCGATTTACACTGAAGCTTAAAACCTGTTATCTCAAGAGGCAAATAAATGGATGGAGTAAAGGGGGAAAAAAAAAACCTTGTAGGATAATATCTTAAAGTCTGGATGAGTAAATGTTCCCATCAAACTATTTTATGAAATTAAAATTCTATTTTAAAACTAGACTTTATTTGGCAAACTGAGTCATTCTCCCCAGAAATCCTGACATCTGAAAAATGACCATGAAAAAGGACATTTTTGTTTCAATTTCATTTGAAGGGAAATAAAATAAAATATGGACATATTAATGTTTTTTTTTTTTTCATTTAAAATTGTATTGGCCGGTTTCCATTCAGCCTTTTTTCCCAGCAGATCTTTTCCCAGCAGGAAGGAGCACAGGTGTTTCTCATAATATGAACGATGGTTCTGATCCGTCACAGCAAGCCGGCACGAAACCAATCCAGGAGTGAAAATAATCCCTCATTCATTAGAAAAGAAGATTCAACAAGACCTGTTTTTGGGGGCGTGTCTGATTGATTGACAGGCCTGTGGTGCAGTCAGGTTACAGCTATCGGTGGGCGGGACGTAGTATCGTCAGGTTTCCAATCAGATCGGTCAGATCCACCGCTGGCTCCTCCCCCAGCTCGTCCAAATATGGTCACTTCCTGCTCCAAACCGCTCCGAACTAGCAAAGATGGTGACGGACAGAATCTGAACTGGAGGATTCACAACGTTCACAAACCAACGATGACATCACTGATGGTTGATGACATCACTGATAGTTGATGACCTCACTGATGGTTGATGACGTCACCGCTGGTTGGAGTCACTGTTGTACCACATCCTTTGCTTGGGCTGACTTGTATTGAGTTAAATGGTGGACTGACGGGACCCCTCATGCTGTTACTGGACCTCCTGGACCCCCTTGGAGGACCGCCGGGCCCCCTGAAGCCTACTTTGAAAATCACTGCAGTGAAACAATAAAGAGCCTGCAGCCTCGAACGTATCAGCTGTTACAGAAAAAAAGAGAAGAACCCACTTTGTTCTGACTGTCTAAACTTTTTTGCTCTCATTATGTTGTCCTGTGGGGCGAATCTCATCCATCTGGCATCTTCATTAAAGTAGGCTGAAGGAACAAAGTTTTCATGGCAGATTCGGCACCCGCAAGAACGACAACGCTGGTTTTTCCTGTTTTTCAGGCCGACGGCTCCGTTGGTGGCTGGACGGAAAAGGAGCAGGAGGAGAACGCTAACGCTTTGCAGAACATCGCTCTGGTACGTCTCCGTTTTATCTGCCCGAACGACTGCAGATGTGATGCCCCTCAAAGAGAGCTCGTTATTAACGCTGTACGGCGGCTAAAATTGGAAGCTCCCCGGGGGTGACACTAGGAAAGGCCACAAAGTCATTAAAATCAAGAGTTTATTCCCCCTGGGAGCGCGACTCTGCTTGGCAAATTTGGCGGCAGTCTGACCGTGAATTCATTAGATGTCTCATTTGCAACTGTAACTATGGAGCCAGAAGGCGGCCGAGAGATGAGGGAGCTCACGGAGAGTCCACGCCGAGGACGTCTGCGACTCCAGACTGCAGTTTGACTTTCATAGCTAACCGGTGAACAATCAGGATTTATTCTCAGGTGACCTTGAACAGCTCAGTCTTCAATAAATTCACAGAAGAACACTTAAGTGTTCAAGTAGGAGTTAAAATGAAGGTTCAGCATCCTAAATATCAGCCAGGACGTATTAATGCAGATTTACACCGAGCTGTTTCCTAATTTGGTTGAAATGACCCTTTAAATTAAAGATCATTTTTTTAAAAATTCGGTTTTATTTGAATCATTACAGAATATTTTCTATTTACTGCGTGTTTTCTGAAACAGCCCGTCTGCTGTTCTTTTCCCCGACAGAACAGCCTGCAGGCTTCAGCTGAGTCTCCGCCCCCCTTCAGAGCTCCGCCCCTCCAGAGCCGGCCGTCCAGAGAGAGGGAGCTCAGCCGGAAGCCCTCGGCCCGGTTGGTGCAGCCCGGGTCCGGCCTGCTCTTCACCGGCCCGACCCGGCTGCTCCAAGACTGCCTCCACAAGTCGCTCAAGTCCCTCCCCACCGTCCACCAGCCCCCCGCTGGCTCCGCCCACCACACCTCCCTCAACGCGCTCCATCACACCTGCCAGAGCGCCCTCCAGCTCTCCGACTCCGAACACCACAACTACCCGCACTTCGGCCATCACGTGCACCACCACGCCGCCCACCTCAGCCGGCCCACCTCCGGGCACCACACCTGCCCGGGCTTCCTGCACCACCGCGACTCGGTCAAACCCGAGCTGTCCGTGAAGCTCTCCTCCAGGTCCAGCTCCTACGAGAAGTCCTCCATCCTGTCCAGGTCCGCGTCCTCTTCCAAGGCGCCGTCTCCCATGCTGTCCCCTCACCCGACACCCCACCCGTCTCCGTGCCCCTCCCCCTGCCCCTCCCTCATCACACCTGCCGCCCCGCCCTGCAGCCCCGACCGGCCCTGCTCACCTGCCCTCCTGCAGAAAGTCCTGGTGACGGACATGAACCGGCTGTCGGCGGACTCCAGACCACAGCAGAGAGGTACACCGTCTGCGTGAGTGCGTTAGTGTGTTAGTGTGTTGTACAAGGTGCACATATTGTGATTTATAACCAACAACCAGAGACTCTGCCTCTCTGAAAAGCTCTTTTTATACTCAGTCATGTTACTGATCGGTTGCCACGGTAACCTAATTAGTTGCTCGACGTTCCAACAGCTTCTTTTTTTTTTTTTTTTTGCCCTGTTACACAACTTTTCCAGTCTTTTGTTGACCCAACTTTTTTGAAACGTGTTGCTGCCATTAAATTCTAAATGAGCAGATAATACAATTTCAACAGGGTTGAATCAAGTTTCAAGTTTTAATGTTTGTGTATTGCCTGTTTGTACACTAACATGAAAGCGTCCCTCCAGGGGCCACGCTGTCCCAGCTGTCAGACAGCGGACAGACTCTGAGTGAGGACAGCGGGGTGGACATAGCCGAGGCGGGAGGCCTCAGTAAGGACGGCAGCCCTCGACCCAGCAAGAGCCAGCAGGGCCATCTGGAACAGCCGGGGGCCCACGCACCTCCTCCAGGAGCCGCCAGACAAGTGAGGGCTTCTTTCTGTCATAAATAACAGCTAATTCAATTCAGCATGTCGCTCGTAGTGTATTAAGCGACTTCCTTTGTAAACACAGTTATCAGTGTGCGGTTTCAGAGCTCCTCTGCTGCTTTCATTTCATTTTAATCAATTAAGTTTGATAACACAACTGACTTCAAGCAAACAAAAGCGCAGCAGACACGGTGTGATTAATTACACGGCACGGCATCAGGAGACGTGTCATTATGATGGAGTACATCACCACGTGGCAGCAACTCATTCAAATGAACAGATCAAGAAACCAGAGGAAAATTAAGTCTCGACTCATTTGCATACGAGGAGAAAACTGCAGGGAGAAAAATCAATCATCCACACAAGACAAGGATCTGACAATAAAACAAACTCCATTTCAGGGTCTGTGGTTGTAATTTAGAGGCCTGAAGTGACACCAGACCAAAAGAATTTATAAACCGTTACTGTCGTACTTACAAAGGAACAATTTAACATCAGAAAAAGAGTCTCCGTAAGCCAAATGATTCTGAAAGGCAGATGTTTCACACACATGTTCAACCAGACACACAGAAGATCTCTACAATCAGTACAGTTTCAAGGTGGACGCCCAAGATTAGTGTCACACTCACACCATTGAACAAGTCCAAAACCAGTTTAAAACTGGTTCAAAGTAGAACAAATTCTAAAACCAGATTCAAAACCAGAACACAACCACATCTGAAACCAGTTTAACAAAGTCCAAAATCAGTCCTAAACCAAGTCCAAAATCAGTCCTAAACCAAGTCCAAAATCAGTCCTAACCTAAGTCTAAAATCAGTCCATGACTATATAAAGCCGTCTGCATGACTCTGCATGATTAATGGTTAATTAATGGTTCTTCTCACACTAGTATGTGAAGTATAAACCAGCTAGACGGTATGAAAACTAAATGTAATCGAGTTGTTTGTGTGTATCGGATGAATATTCTCCAACAGTGCGAAGCACAAAGGAAAATGGAGGAGCTGCTCTCAGCCAGAGAGGATTAAGAGAAGAAGTGGGAGGCGATGAAACAGATCCAGAAAGATCTTGGAGGAAGATTAAAAACAAGTATTAAAACTGGAACTGCCGGGTTTTGAAGCACAGTCTGCGTTCGGTTTGTTCTTTTTGTCCTCTGAACTTTGCCGGCAGCGGGGGAACTTCCTGTTTTAGCATTTTGACGGCTGAATTTTGCAGAAAGGTTACGATGTCGCAGATCTGATTGTAAAGTTCAACCTTCCCTTTGTGTCCCGGCAGATGGGCTCCCCCGTCCCGGTGCCCACCGCCACCCTGGTACGAGTGGTGAAAAACGCCAACACGCTGGGCATCGCCATAGAGGGAGGAGCCAACACACGCCAACCTTTGCCCCGCATCGTCACCATTCAGGTGAGACAGCGACACAGAAACATCTGGCTGGGTGTCGAACTGCTTTACTAGAAGCTCTAATCTGATCTTTAGCTTGTGTTTGTTTTGTACCGAGAGGAGACGATAACATCAGCTAATCAGTGATCGAGCCGCCGCCTCGGCCTCACCCGCTCTCTTTATGAACACGGCATCCTTGAGGAGTTTTTATGTCCGTGCGGTGATTTCCATTACAAAAGACTCCTTTCACTCGTGTCTGCGAGTGTCAGGACTGTCGGCGGTCGCTATCAGCCAGCGCGCTCGCAGTCATTTCGCAGCCTGTCAAACACGTCGTTCCCTATAATCAGCGTGACATTGCACATGAATTCACGCACATTTAGCCAATTATACGCTGCCATCACATCGAGGGGCTGAAATCTGATGATGCTCAACTTACGCAGTTGCTGTTAAAGAGACGATGAAGCTACTTAATCTTTATCGGTTTATCTCTTTTTTAGAAACCAGCGAGGTTGACAAGGCGTTTTATTTGTAGTGGCTTCAGGGCAGAAAACCTAAAAATACATTCACACAATGCAACATCACTGGAGCATAATCAGAGCTGTTGTCTGCTTTCTTCTTCCTTGCTCCCTACATTACCCACAATGCAACTTGCGACTTTTTGTTAAAAAGGAAAAATGGATGTAGTCTGCAAATGAAACCGTGGTTACAACACGGGAAGTCGTGTGTACACTATTCTTGGTGTTCAAGCGGTTCACTCATAAAAACACAACGTGGACAGCGTCTAGAAGCTAACAGAGGCTAACAAGTTATCACGCTAACGTTGTCATTTTTGGGAAAATATGCTGCAAAAATCAATGAACTTCATCACACAGACGCTGGCAAAGATCCAAAAACCCAGAAAACAAAACAGGGACATAAGAATTAACATTATGAAATAGAAAATGTAAAACTAAAAGCTAACAAGGGGCAGAACAAATACGAATCGGCAACAGAAGAGGAGAAATCAAGAAATCAAGTCGTAAAAACACTGTTGCTAGGCAACGGCAACGTGGACGCTGAAAGATGAGGCCGTCGCAGAATCAACATTTCCCTCAGACGTTCGACTTTTATCTAAGTTACGAAGACAAACGCTACGAGACTAAAATTAGTCATCAAATCTCTTCATTTCATTCCTCCGTCAGAAAGTATTAATCAAATGTCGCCGATGTGTCTCAACGGGATGTTTTGAAGGCCTTCGACGAGTTTTCCTGCTTTAACGAGACCTCGGCCTCGTTACTCGGGGGGGAGCCGCAGATTAGTGAAGGCCGGAAGGGTTTTGGGATTCATTACCTTTTCCACGGAGAACCAGACCTCATCAGCAGCAGCCTCTTCACCCCCCAGCCATGTTTCAGCTGCCTCGGTTGTAATTGAATGTCACAGCAAATAAACATGTCGAGCACAGATGTTTAAATTGAATCCAGTGGATTTGGCTGTTGACCTGTTTGTCTCCAGCGAAGGAAGGAATCAATCGATTAATTTTTTTTCCTCGTGGCTCCGCTCGGCTGCTCTCGCAAGAAGAAAACCAAACGATCGCGTTTGAATGATTTCAGCTGCACAAACACACACAAGCACGTAAACGTCCTCCGGTCCTTCACTTCCGTCAATGACGGTCCAAATCTTTCTAAATGTCAAGTATGAAAGCGGTTCAACAGTTAAAACTCGATGGCTTTCTAAATTTACCTGAAGTGCAACTATGGAGGGAAATGTGGTTTTTAAGTGGGAACATGGGAGGACTGCGACGTGTCAACCGTTCTGACAATTCAAGTATTTTTTAAAGCTGCATTAACTGTTTTTTATTGACAACTTAGAGGAAGTGAAAAACATTTTGCAGCCACGTTTACATCCAGCTGAATATTTGCTTCCATATTCATATTCGCTCAGCTTTTTGTGTCCGTACAACAGCTGCCCAGTAAAATATTTTGGCTCTTTAGCCAACAGGTGAGTTTATGGTTTTACATAAAAACTGTCACCGTTAAACAAGGAAGAGGACACAAACAAAAGTGAGCTCCACTGAAAGACTGAACCAAACAAACAAATAAAAACTCATAGTGCCTAAAAAATGCCCAAAAAAGAGAGAACAGGTATGAGAAAAAAGTCGTACAAGATGCTAATGGTGTGTTCAAATGTCGTCATATTTCCCGTGTACACGAGAAAAATACGTATGAACGGCGCCATCTTGTGGTATTCACGACGTCGGAACTCAAAATTTTCTATCAGCCTTGAGTTGTGACGGTTTTTGCTGACATTTAACAGAAAGGTCAGAGGTCATGTTTGGTTGGATGTTAAGCTAATATATTGTAATTTTAGTCACGCAGAGTTTTTCTTCTTAACTTAGATAGCAGCCCACATCTGACAAAAATGTTATCTTCCCGACGGCCTCATGTTTTCCCTCTGTCTTTGTATTTCCTGTTAGCTTGCTAAACTGTTAGCCTCTGTGGCTTCTAGACACTGTGCACGTTGCTGTTGCCTAGCAACGGTGATTTTCTCGGGAGTTCGTGGTTACAACATCGAAAGTCGCATGGTTACATCGTAAGGACATTGCTGCTAGGCAACAGTAGGGTGGACGATGTGAAGTGACTACAAAATAAAACAGGAAGTGACTACAAAATAAAACAGGAAACATGACAAACAGAAACTCGAGGGCAGATGTGTGACATCATCTGATAAAAATGGAAATTAAAGCAAAACAATGAGTGAAAATAAACATACAAGCTCTCGATGGCCAAAACTACAAAGCTGGTGTCAAGTGTCACATGCCAACATCTTATCTGTTGTTCAGATTAAAAGTATTTTATTTTCTGCAATTTGGTAGCTTCCTACCACAGAAAGGAAAAATATTCCATTTATTTTATATTTTACTTTACCTTTTATTTTCAGCTGTCTGAAGGCTGAACAGCAGGAATTTACATCCTGATATTTCCTTCAAAAAATATCTGCTTAATGTTCCCTGAATGTGTCGAACACCTGCAGGAACCGTCGCACAGTTTGTGCTGAAACAAAGACGCTGCCGCCGACCCGCTTTAACTGCTGAAGCCCGACCTTGACATGATGTTATTAAAGTAATAAAAACACTTCTTTTCAGATGCTGTCAATTCTTCTAACACTTTTCATGCTGAAAATACCGTGGCAAAATATTATTTAGAAGAAATTTGAACAAAGTAAAAGGCTGAATGAAAATCTCGCAGGCAGTCAAACAAGAGGCAGCGGATAGAAGTCTATAAATACTCTGTCCTTAATTATATTCAATAATGTTTCTGTTAGATTATATTATCTGTATGTTTTATCTCCTCAAAAATATCCTGAATATAAATACAATCATAAATACGGCACTAAATTGATATTTTATTATCTTTCGTTAAATAATTTTTTTTGGCCTTATTTAAGAATATTACAAAACCAGAATCAAGTGTAACATTGCGATTATACAACAATTTATCAACTAAATAAAATAAGTAATCTAAATGTTTTCATATTGTGTGTGTCTCAAAATATAAAACTTTTTGTTTTTGCGATCTCTGTTTCCATGGCAACACATGGGGGTTTGACTAACAACTGTAAAACAATCAGTAGACTCTTATGTAACGTATGTAATGTTTACCGCTCCAGGAAGTAGTCCGACCCTTAGCAACCACCTAGCAACAGAGAGGATTTCTAGTCTCCAACTGAATAAATACAGAACATAGAAACACTAAACTGATCAGCTAGCTCAGTCTGGTTGGAACAAAGATATCTGATGAACAAATATCTGATGAACAAAGATATCCATGGACTCATGTGTTTTTAACATTTTAGCATCGTGTCATGTGTTTAAAACCAAACCGGTCCAGCTAGCTGCCACTCGGATTTTAAGTGTGCAACAAAAAGCACCAAAAAAGACCAGATTTCACCAAATGGGTCACATTTAATAGACTTATAACACATAAAAACTACATGATATTAAAATATTATATGAAATTCAATTCTAACTTTAAAGTTGCCACGGAAATGGTGGAGTACATACAGTTGACCAATCAGATCTCGGGGGCGGAGCTACTCGCTCTACAATCCTACTTTGGAAACAGTAGAAAGTAAATTCCCCTTCAGGTTGTTAAAGAAGCCGAGTTCCCTGCGACTGCACGAAGGTCGTGTCCTCATCAACGTTGACTACAGAAGATAACGGTGATTTAAAAAATAAACATCCAAGAACAAAATGAAAGAGCAACATCATTTTAAAACCTTCCGCCCGTGTTTGTATCAAACTGTAGATTAGTTGCCTTGAACTCTCATCTGTCATCTAACTTTATCTTTCTAACGACGCTTTCCTTCCTCCCTCCAGAAAGGAGGCTCAGCTCACAACTGCGGCCAGCTGAAGGTGGGTCAGGTGATCCTGGAGGTCAACGGCATCTCCCTGAGAGGTCGGGAGCACAAAGAGGCGGCCCGGATCATCGCCGAGGCCTTCAAGACCAAAGACAGGGACCACATTGACTTCCTGGTGGTGGAGCCGGGACTCTAGTACGACAACTTCGCACTTTACGGTCGGAGAGGACGTCGTTTTAACCGCTCCGAGGGACCCGTACGAACTCCGCGCGACGCCGTCCTGTTGCCACGGCAACCTCGTTGTGGTTTCAGGTCGGAGGATCGGGGAGAAGATGGGTCGGGTGTTTGCTGATTACACTCTGAAGTGATTTGCACAATTTAAATTCAGAAAAGGATGCTACATTCATTTTTGCTGTAAAAGTCACACCTGGTCAAATACTGTTCGCATTTAGTTTAGTTAATTATCTTTCATACGTTTCACCAGGAGGGCCGTTAGTTCCACTTTCTACAGCCGATCACATGACAGTCAGGACACTTCAAGGTCTTGCATGTTTTTCATTATAAAGACGATATTGAGAGGCAGAAATAATCACAAGATCATTTGGGTTCTTCATCTTTATCTAAACTTGTATCTCACGGCAGAAATAACCTCGTACAAGTTAAACGCTGCGATCTTTAAAGTTGAACGACCGAACAGTTTAGCCAGATTAGCTACTTAGTTGGAGGTAAAAATGGACGACGAGCCTGCAGAGAGCTGGACAACAAAAACTACGACCAAAACTACATATTTTTCACAATGAAAATGAAACTAAAACTATACAAAAGAATAGCTATTAAAAACAAATATTAACTCAAAGTGTTACTCAGTGAATCACAATGTGGTTCCTGGTTATTGAAAATGTTTCCTGGTCCGTCCGGAAACAGGAGCCGTTAATAAGAAACAGCTTGTGGTTAGTAATTAACCAAAAATGAACCAATAAGCAGCAAGAAAACAGCTGAGAAAAACTACATTTAAACCACGTTTTGAAACAGGAACAAGATTTTCTTCCGAGTTCAAGGATTCGTGACAGCACTCCATAAATCCACCTGTAACCATGGTAACTGTACACAACAAAGATGACCACAGGTGCAGCCTCAAAACACCTAAGAGGCATAAATAATAAAAATGTACAACAGGAAAACTGGACGAAAAACGTACACAAATCTAAAACCGTTTACAACACAGATTGAAACTAAAATCATTTTCAGGTCCCCAAAAAAAAGGGACGGATCAGACGGGGAAGAAGATCACAGGTAAAATATCTTGAGAGAAAATGAAGGTAAAAATTCTCCCTCGACTGACCACGAGTTGAATTAAACATCCTCGCAGATATCGTCTGACTCATGATTCCCCTCAACTATCATAAATTAAAACCTATAAACCAGCAAATCATGTTTAAAATAACCTGAGAAAATTACAGTTATTCTGCCTTAAAACAAAGAATTTACCGAGAAGACCTGAATTGAAGCCTTCGATTCTCTGAATCGACTTCTGACTGATCGATTAATGACTCATCAAACTCCTCACAGATTTAAACATCAGCAGCTCAAACGGTGCTTTATTTTCTCATCGCGCCTATTTTCAATACGTCCGTCCTCCATCGTGTCTTTAGTCCACGTATTTTAGCAATACTAGCAGACCTTCGATAGCTCGAACACAAACACGAATGGTATTATAGTTTGTAAATACTGTAGATGACTTATAGTCCCGACATGATATAACTTTATTATCTTACATAGTGCACAGTAGAGGAGCGCTTCATATTTTTCCGAGGTGATAACGCTACTCCACATCCCTCATAATTTACTTTGTGTTTTACCCGCCACAACAGCAGGAAGTGCAGGATGTGCTCTATATTAAAAACCACGTCCACGCGTCCACACGCTGGAAACCAATAAAAAGAAATAGACTCCGGTATGAATTAGCATCCGAACATCCTGCACTGGTGCTGCATGCTGATGAGCACCGAGACCCACTAATGAATCAGAGAGCTGCCGGTGCACTGTACGGGAAGCATCGGTCATATCGGAGCATCCCGGTGTAATTAAAACACACACACACACACACACACACACACACACACACAGACACACACACACACACACACACACACACACACACACACACACACACACACACACACCATGTCGAGCTCTCACTCAGGTCTGTAGGGAACTCAATGCGAAGAAATCAAAACTCTTCACTGACTGAGGTTCACCAAATACAGCCTGTATAAACGGCACCGATGGTCACATATCAAACTGTCCATTATTTAGTTGAGAACACTGTTGCCAGGCAACCGCAACACGGACGGGTGTCTAGAAGCCACAGAGGCTAGCAATTTAAAAGCAAGCTAACAGGCGCCGACGGTGCATTCGAGGCTAGCTGGGAAGTGGGAAAGTTCCCGACATGGTGACCTCCGACTTCTCAAGTTGAGAGCGTTCCCATGACAACAACAAAGAGGCAACATGGCCTCAGACATTTTGACCTAAATTCACCGTGAAGTGACGTTCACCGCTAACGTTGCCGTGTTGCGTGACGTCAGAACGACTTCTCTGAGCTCTCAAAAACCTCAGACTTTGTTCAGCAGGCGTTCAGGTGTTTTCTCCCACTAGAAGGTCATAACGTTCCCATTTCCCAGTTGCTCATGAACGCACTATGACACAATGCAGGAAAATACACAGGCACAATGACAGAGATGGAGAAAATGTGCCTGTTGGACCGTCAACACTTTTCTTCAGATGTATTATTAAAGAATAATAAACAATATAGTTCTCACATTTTGGCTCTAAAAAGACCTCCTCACTACTCCAAACAATGTTGAGTCTGAGAAACACTCAATCTTTTAACTTTACAAGGATCTTAACTTTCAGGAAAAGTTCTCTTGGATTTCCGTCACTGAGAAACTTTTAGTCCAAGAAATCTTTCTGAATGCGACTGCTGGTGTTTCTGGAGGTTTAATCTGCGCTGAGGACTAAAGCATCACAATTGGTTTTATTGGCCCGGTATGTTTACAAGGAGTTTGGTTGTAACTTGCTCTCTCAATGTACAAACACAAAAACGGACATAAATACACATAAAAACACAAACACCTAAACAATGGTGCAACTGCACCTGATGCAAATGGTGATTTCTCAGATATCTGTTTGTTCTAGATCTATGTTGAGTCCCCCAGCCTTATGACAATGTGCAATACTCAGTTGGTGGAGTTGACTTTAAAAAGGGTATTAATAATATTATCAAACTATTATCGCATTTTTTTTACCAGGATGGAGGAGACCCAAATAAATCCAGCTGGTTTACTGGGAGCCTGTTGGTGTAACTGCAGTCGTTGTTTGTTTGTGTCTTTTATTTTGAAGGGTCCTTCAAAGAGTTTGTCCCATAAAACATATTTTATCATCTGTTGTTGTTTTTCTTTTCAAAAACTGTAACCATAATCCAAAGTAATACAGTAGAGCCAAGTAAATCCAAATGAAGAGATCGGCGGGTACGTGCTTTCAGAAATATATTTTGGGCTGATTCCATTTCTGATGGTTATATTATATTATATTTTTGTAATCTAATGACATAATGCCACTACAGTGAGATGATGTAGGAGTTCAGCGATGAGGTCGGTGAGTAATGCAACACTTTAACGTGGAGCGTTGGTTAGAAAACTGTGTACAAATAAAAAAAAAAAAATCATGGTTTTTTTTTTTTTTTGTGAATGCAAATTGTTCAATAACGATATATCTTGTACAGAAAAGGCCGCACATAGATTTATAGAGATGTACACACACACACATATATATATGTATTTATATATATATATATATATATATATATACAGTAAACGGTGAGAGTTTTACATCATGTAACCCCCTCTGTGGCTGATGTAAGCGTGTTTCCCCTCCTCTGTCCTCACAGCTGTTTCACCGACATCCTGCAGAAACACTCACCTCTTCGTCTTTGTGCTCAAACTTGCAATTTTTTTTTATTTTTTTGGGGGGGCGGGGGGGGAGGGGGGGCGGCAGAAAGAGTGAAATATATTTCCCCCCCAAACAGATTTCCTTAAGACACAATAAAAAGAAAAGTCTGATAAAACTACGAAGCATGTTGTGTTGCATATGTGGAGCGAGAGATGAAAGAAATCACAAATAATCTAACGAAAACAATTTTTTTTTTAAATATACGCAGCTTTTATGTGAAAAATACTCACTTAAAACTTAGCAAATTACTTTTAATTAAAACATTTTTGCTCGAAACAATCACAAATAAAAATACAAAACAAAAGTGATCAGAATTAACATCATGAATAAGAAAATGGAAAACTTAAAGCTGACGAGGGGCAGAACAAATACGAACCGGCAACAGAAGAGGAGAAAGGCTGGACGGGAAAAACACCGTTGCTAGGCAACAACAATGTGGAGGGCGTCTAGAAGCCACTGAGGCTAACAGACAAGATCAACGCTTTCCTCAGACGCAGGCTGTCATCTAAGTTATGAAAACAAACAACATATCAGCTGAACATCCAACCAAACATGAACCTCCATGACCTCTGACCTTCCTGTTGAACGTCACAAACTTGTGAACTCCAGGTTAAACACAGCATTAGCTTTTTGTGCCACTTTTTTCTCGTCCCTGTTTTCTCTTAAAAAAAAAGTCAATGACACTTTTTTTTTTTTTTTTAATCTCTTAATTTTAATACATAAAGTAGAGTGTTGTTAAGTGTAGTTGGATGAATAAATAATGCTACATGATAAATACCCCCTTTATTATGCAACGTTATATTATATACGCGACTATTCAGACTGGAACGGCAGCTTCGGTGTCTCAAACTTCACTCTCACTTCCTCCCACTTCACTCCCACTTCCTCCCACATCACTCCCACATCACTCCCACTTCCTCCCACATCACTCCCACTTCCTCCCACATCACTCCCACTTCCTCCCACTTCCTCCCCGGTCGGAGACGGTTTTGACAGATCGGAAACAGCCGCGTGGAATTCCCTCCGTACGCGCTGGACCAGATGTCGCGGTTACATAAGACCGCGTCTTGTTGCACGTTGTTTCCTACCTCGGCGAGAGGAGGACGTGTGTTCGGCTCTTCGGAGCTTTGTCTCCAGAAAACACTGGTTTCCATGGCGCCCAAGTAACTCACAGCATCCTTCTCTCAGTGTGCAGAGTTGGCCTTGAAGCGCAGCATAAACACGCACACACACACACACACACACACACACACACACACCTCACAGACTTTTTTCTTTTCCACGCTGATCAAAACATTAACTCGGCTTTCGAGGGGAACGACTCTAAAAATAGTCTTTTTCCGTCACGGCTGAGTTGCATCAAAGCTCTTGGAAATTAAAAAAAAAGGCTCGTCCGTCCCAGGCGTTCAACAGCTGCCGGGCCCTCAGAGATGGACGAGGGGCGCCCCCCTCTGGCCGCGGGAGGAATTACAGCTGAGTATGTGTATCATGGTTAAGGTCGTTAAAAGCGAAGGGAGATCTGGTTGTAATTTATCAAGGCAAGAAATAACAGCAATATTTATGAGCAGAAATTGGTGCAAAAAAATATTAACAAAAATTCACGCATTGTAAAATGGAACTTTAGTATTAATAGAAAAATGCACCTTAAGTGTTAAAAATAATATTTTTTATTGCAGATGCATTCTATAAACTTTGATTAATCTACTGATTATTTTCTCCATTAATCAACAGTTGTTTTTTTTAAGTATGTGGTTTGTTAAAACACTGTTAAAATTAATCAAACTGACGCCTTCACAACTTGTTTTGTGAAACTAACCATAATTTTGCTTATATAAATAGACTTTTTGGTTGCAAATCAAAAACCTGCAAGAGATTTGCTCTCAAAACTGGGGGGGGGGGGGGGGGACGGGACAGAATCTGTCTGCAAACTCGTGAACTTGGAGCTTTCAGAAAATTCTGAGGTCCGAAAGATGGATTTTTTTCTATAAACATTTAATCTGACCTCATGAGGAGAGAGCAGCAAATAAAACAAAAAAAAGCAGTTTCAGTTGAATGGAAGCCACTTTATTAGCTGAACACACATCCTGCAGCGAGTTTGTACTGTTTGGTTGGACGTGGACATAAAAGCACAGACTTGTGATAATACTTGACATCTCTTCACACAGTGGGACTCACTAGTTACAGAGAAGCACTACACAACAATTAACCAATCAGGGAGCCGAGGAGGAAGCTCAATCGCTACGGGACCAAAAAAAAGTAAAAAATAAAACTACCGGGAAACACTGCTGAGAGTTGAGACAATCCGACTATATTTATCTTTCAAACGTAAACTGATCTACATGAAAACACCGTCGGGGGGGCGTTATGTTGGCATTTTTCCAAGGTCAGACACACGACTAGATCTGATGATGTGCGGCGTTTAAAGCTACTCGATGGAAAGCGCTACATAAAAACACGCCCACGCTCCGACAAAATAAAAGCAGGAGGTTGTAGTTTTTTTTTTCAGGAGAGACGACAATAAAAAAGAGATGTGAGCTTTTTGTTCCGTTATGACTTTTTTTTTTTTAAGAATCTCATCCAGTCGTCTAAAACTAATTCACATACACGACTTTTCAAAATAAAATACATCCCACCGACATACAGTAGACAACATTCAACACGAATCCAATCTCTTCCAATAAATACATTTGATCGGCGTCAACACACTCGTAAAAACGTCACGGTGGAGGTTAGAAACAGCTTTGGAGAGGCGGGAGGGAGCTGGAAGTTTGGTGTTCCTGCGATGAAGGAACTCTACGGAGCGTCTTAACCGCTCGGCTCTGCTTTCTCCAAGTCTTTGAGGGCTTTCAGAAGGCGACAAGGGGGGAAGATTTCAGTCGATCCTGAAAGACACAAAGATGGAAGATGATGATGATGATGATGATGATGATGTAAAAGTGTAAATATCCATCATCCAAACTCTTCCTGTTGTGCACGATCATAACATCCACACCGTGACGTTGCAACCCGGTATCACAGCGAAGCGTGAAATAGACACGCCCGTCAAACAAAACGGCAAAAACGTGAGATAGCGACGCTCGGTGAAGTTTAGGTGTGAAAGTTTGTTAAATACTTACCTGAGAACACAATAAACAACAACAACAACAACAAAAAATCACACAAGATGTTTGACTGGTGGTGAGTCAGTATGAACACGAGATGAATTACTGAACAGACAACAGGATTTTAAGGTCCAACAAAAAGAGACAAAACACACAAACTGACCACACACACACACACACACACACACACACACACACACACACACACACACACACACAAACTGACCACAGAGATATTGAATTTACACAAATGGATGTAAAATGAACACAAACACACAAAAACAGAAAGAAAACGACCACAACAACACAAGTGGACCAGACACGCCGTCCCGGGATGTGTGACGAGCTGCCGGTAAAACCAGTGAACCGTGTGACAACCGGAACGCCGAGCGGCCTCCAAAACACGCCTCGTCCATACTGAACACTGCAGAGCTCCACCGTCGGCCGTCAATCAAACTTATTTACTGTTATATTCCCCTCAGCTCTTCCTCCACCTGTGTCGGTGCACCAGAGGTTTAAGCTCCCCCCCCCCCCCCACCACAGTGAGACACACAGAGATCAGAGGACACAAACCCAGCGGAGACTCTCACATTGAGCTAGAAACAAAACAGCTGCTCAGAAATGAGGTAAAATAACAGAAATAAAATATTTATCACCGCAAGAGCAGGGGGGGGCGGAGCTATAAAAAGTGTCTTTTCAAATTAAAAACCCTCCAGTTTCACAGGTATATGTTAGGTTTATACATGGACGTGTGCTTGTTTCAGGAGGGGCGGGGGGGGTGGGGGGGGGTCACAATCGAAGGGAAACACTGGATTTTATTAGCTGATTCAGCTGCTTTGGGTGGAGCTCAGCTATGTGAACAAATATTGTAACTCTCGGACACTTTTGTTTTTGTCAAAGTAGCTCTCGGGGGAGAAAAAAAGGTTGGAGCCATTTAGGAACTTTTAAAAACACGGAAGACAACACGAGGACGAGGACGCTGGGCGGGATTCAGAGAAATCACATTTAATTTACTTCCAAACGTGGTTTCACTCTGCGGGCGGCTCCTCGGGGCCCTCCGGTTGGGCGTTGGGGTCCAGGAAGTCTGGGTGCTGGAGTTCCTTTAGGAACTTAGGTGGGTTGAGGATGTGGGTGGCACCTACAGGAGGACCGGTCGGGACAGAAAAATCAATCCACAGAAAGTTCACATGGTTCCTCAGAGGTTTTTAGGATTTCTAAAACTGCTGATGATGCTGATGATGATGAAGATGATGATGATGATTTTTTGCAGCGTCAGCCGTTCTCTCCTCGTCCTCCCTGAACCCGACACTCCATCCGAGCTTTGCTGAATCGGCGGAACATGAAATATGAGATTTTCCCGAGCAGGAGGGATTTTCACCGATCCATTTTAGACCAGTCGATATAAAACACGTCAAAAAACAGCAAACATTATAATGTGGCATCTTTGTTGGACTCCATGTTTCAACTTCCTGTTTTATTTTGAAAGGCATTTGCTTCTTGTGTTACTTGTGCTTGTACTTCCTGCGATTGAACTCACCGATCAGCGCCTCCCACTTGCCGTTGGCCTGCGTCACCTCGTACACGCAGCGCATCTCGCTGTACGTCATTCCTCCGATGATGAAGACGATGATCCGGGGCCCCGTCTTCATCTCCGTGGGGCCCCGGTTCTTGTGCCAGTTACCGTAGCGAGCGCTGCTGGATGGGAAACAAAACAGATCGACGTTTACTTTCATTTTATTCGTTTCACCTGAAGTGAGCGTTTAACAAACACCCCAAACCGTCCACACCTGGACGGAGCGCTGGCTTTAGAGGACGCTTGTCTCTGGGAGATGTACGGGTACTGCTTGGGGTCCAATTTGTCCTCGATTGCGTCCTGTTGGAAAACATGCAGATTACACGATGGTTTCCATCTACGTTCCAGTTCTCTTGGAAAATATGAATTAAAGCACCATTTAAATCGAGATTAACATTCAACTTATTGTTCTGGGAAGACGTTGAACAACACAACATTATTGAGTGGTGCTTTTTCATTTTTCCTGTCATAACTTTTGTTCCCAAACAGGCCTAAATGTAGCTGCTTAGACTTCCTCCATTTCCCCACAAAGTACAAATTTTCCAATTATGATTATAATTACATTGTTGGTCAGATAAGTTAAAGATAAATGTCTGATAGCTGTCATGTCCAATATCAACATCACGTCGACGTACTGCAGCAATGCTGCGTTTAAATGTGGTCGTATTTACCGCGCAGCCTTAGAAACCCGGTATCACGCCAAAGCGTGAAATCGACAAACGTTGGCCTGTCCGGGCGTGAAAGTTACACGCCCGGAAAGTTTTCCTTAGTGTGGCTATTTCACGTTTTGCTGCAGTGAACCGGCGTTTCTATTTCACGTCTTGCGGTGCTACTAGGTTTCCCACCAAGAACAGTGCGTATGAACGGCGCCCTCTTGTGGTATTCACGACGTCGTAACTCTACGTTTTCTATAATTTCCTTGAGTTTACGAGTCGTGACGTTGTTTGCTGATGTTTAACAGAAAGGTCAGAGGTTGTGGAAGTTCTTGTTTGGTTGGATGTTCAGCTAACATGTTGTAATTTTAGTCACGTAGAGTTTTTGTTTGGCTTCTAGACGCCGTCCACGTCGTGTTTTTACGACTTAGCCACTTGAACGCCAAACATACGGTGCCCGCGACTGTTGTAACCACAAGCTCACGATTTCCAGTTTGAACGCAGCAGAAGAGCACTGAGCTGCACCTCCATGAGGTCCTTGACCAGCGGAGTCCACCGGGACAGCTGGTACGTCTGCTCGCTGACGCGCTCCTTGCGGTCGGGCTTCTTGGCTTTCTTAATGGTGACCTGAGAAGGAAAACACGGCTGATTTCTCAAGTTTCTATTTCAGTGAAAGTCACACTTCAGCAAAACAACACTCATCCTGGGATTTAATGAAGAATCATCACAGAAATAAAAAAGGAAAGTTTTCCATTTGGATCATCAGCTTAAATAATCCTTCAGCTCCGCTGTCAACCGTAGGAAGAAGGAACGAAGGGGTTTCATGCAGTGTGAAGGACCAGTGGACTTCCTGTTTACGCAGAGACCGTGAGGTTCTGGACGGACGGACCGGGACAGCTCACCTCGGAGACAATGGGGATGCCCAGGTGGGCCATGTTGGAGATGATGTCACTGTCCTCTGGTGGGATGTTGGCATGCTGGAGGAGCTTACACAGGTTCTCCTCAGTCACACCTGACACACACACACACACACACACACACACACACACACACACACACACACACACACACACATACGAGAGTGTGAACATTTATAAACATGCAAACAGGAAAAACTGAGAATTGATGGCAAAAACAAAACGTGACTGCAGACGTGATTTTAAATGTCACATCAGAAATCCAGAACAGTCTGAGGTTTAAACTATTCAAAGATTTCGTTTCCTTCCTTCCACTTGATGTTAAATATATCTGACCGTTCTTGAGGAAGATGTAGAGCAGGATGATGCGGATCTTGTCCGTCACGCTGACGTTGGCGTCCAGCAGGACGGGAACGATGAGCCTCATGGGGTCTTTGATCTTCTCTCCCTCGGCATCCGTGCTCATCGCCAGGTCCTAAAAATATACAACAAAAAACAGATGTTAGAAACAGCTGCAGCGTCCAAATTACAATAAAACTGTATTACATTTCTGCTTGTGTCAATAAAAAAGATGCAGTTTGTTATTTGGGGAGTGAAAACAGAGACGAGTGGATTCTGTGAGTTACATCGAGCATATGTTTGTTTACGATGTAGTTTACTGCCCCAATAAAACTGCACCAGTACCAGTCAGCTGTGTCCAGACAATTATCAGTGGACTACTGAGATCTAAAGAAAACGTGATATGTTCTGGTGTCTTTTGTCTTTTGTCTCAGATTTCTAAACAGATTTATTGACATTTATTCACAGAAAGTGGCGACGATGTCCTCAGAAAATATCAAAATCATCAAAAACATGAGAATCAGGTCTGTATGCTCACAAGTATTGTATATTATTATTATTATGATTAGTATTCCCACTGATCCTCACAATGATTTGAGATTTTTGACAGATTTTTACATCAGCAAGCAACAAAGGTAATTAAAAAATATAATGGATGTGTTGGTGATGAAAACTGGTCGATTGCAGCTTCAAACTACTTCTATGATACATTAATGAAACTTTTACTGCGTTTTGAAGAATGAAACTTAAAATAAATCAAAACAAAGATCCTTAAAACAGGATCACAAGACGAGGCGGCAAAATGAAGGATGTCAAAGTTCACTTTCTATTGCAGTTTTGAGCATTTTAAGCAAATATGAAATGAATCTAATCTTGTAAACCTCTGAGACTTTGACTAACAAATACACACATCCTGTCCCACAGCAGACATGCTGGGTGTCCCGTGGGAGACTCACCTGCTCTACACGACACAGCTTGTCCACGGTGCCCTGGTAGCGGTTCATACAGTCCTCGGCCAGGTGGAGATGGGTGGAGTACTGAGACCAGAGAGGACAGACGGGACGTTAGTCCAGCTTCTGTCCACGTTGTGGTCGACTGGTGAAGTCACATGACTCTCTGTGTGAGTGCAGATACACACAGCGACACTTCAACTACCTTACTGAGCTCCTTCTGGTACTGAGGCATCTTCTTCAGCATCTGAGACAGCTCCTTCATGGTGGTCTGAAACACACGTCGGTTCATAGTGTTGGTGGTGGAACACGTCGACTGCAGGAATAACTTCACACGTATCCGACGGCTACGTCACTGATTTGTAATTTCAGCCATTTGCTGTGATTTCAAATATGGATAACTCTTTTTTTTTCTATATGTGGAACTTTGTGAAGCGATTACAACTTTGTGATTTATTCAACCGTGAAGCAGCAGTTTAAAAAAGGTAAAAATAAATTAGTAAAGAGGTTATTTGGCAGATGTTTGACCTGTCTTACAACTTTTTTTAAGACGAATTCAAGATGAGAATCTATTTTTCATAAAACAATCAAAAAAAATTCTGTTTCAACATTTACTATGTTGTCTTTGGACTATTTGCAATAAAATATGTGTTTATGTGATTTATAAATCATTGCATTCTGTTTTTATTTAGATTTTAAACAGCGTCAGAACTTTGTTAGAAGCCGGTTGTACTTTAGTGTACAAATATGTGACTATCTTCACTATAAAGCTCCAGTTCTGCTCTTTCTTGTGATATGTGTATCATTTTCATGCAGTGATGCATTCATTAATAATTCAAACAGAAGTGTTGGTTTGCAGATGGATGCACAGCTGCATGCAGATGATTCAATCTGATGGAACTTCAAATGGACTGAAGGACAGAAACAGATCCTGAAACCCGAGCGGAGTCGTGTACAGCGCGTCCTCTACCTTTTCTCCGGTGTTCATCTTTTTGCTGGCGGAGAAATCTTTCAGAGAGCGAGTCACGGCCCTGAGGAGTCGGACGGAGACGAGAGCAGAAGAAACATGAGTTCTCTGTGGAGAGGAAACTCTGACAGCTCCGTGCTTCTGTGAGCAGGAAGTCATCGGAGGAGGAACTCACGTCGACACCTCGGCGATGTGTTTGTGCCTCAGAGTCAGCCACAGGTCGTCATCCTCGTCCAGCAACACCTCCTTCGTCCTGGTCTCTCCCATCCCGCTGGTCTCGAAGCTGACAGAGAGGACGAGACGTTCACACGACGTATGAGGGAATAAATCTAAAAATAAGACGGCGGGAGATCACAGCAGAAACCTTCAGGAAGACGTTTCACCAACATCAGCACCTGAGTTCCATTTTGGGTCAAATCTTTGGGGAACAGAAAATCTTCAACACGCCCGCTTAGAGCCGAGTGTTCCTGAGCCCATGCACTGATTTCCACTACAGAATCAGGGCCGTTTTTAAAGCCGCCTGGAAATCATCAACAGAGACTCTTGAAATGCTTCAGAAAGTCTGTGGCGATGAAGCGACGAGCGATGAAGTCTGTCGCTGCATCTTTTCAAACCTGTTGATGATTTCCAGAGATTGACAAAAACAAACAGCCTCTCTACCTGTAGACGTCGTTCTCGATGCCCAGCAGGTCGTAGGTCATCGCCTGCAGGGTGAGTTCGTGCAGGATAGGCGACACGAGGTCGAAGCCGCGGTCCAGGATGAGCAGCTGAGTGCGGGACTTGTCTGGACCCTGAAGGCATCGCAGGACACACAAAACACATATTTAATAACCTTTACCTGCACAGGTTACATCACACAGAATCCAGTCAACTAAATAATGTCCCATCTGGTTTATTTCACTGTTTTATGTGAAATATCTCCATCAGGAACGCATCGTTATTATTTATTGGTCATAAATGACATCGTGAGTTCGGACCGGTGCGTCCCCTCGACTGATCTATTATTTCAGACTCCATCATCTGAACGGTCGTTCCCTACCTCTCCCATGGACGGGTCGTCGGCCTTGTAGCCGTCCAGCTTCTCCTGCAGCATCTGAGCCAGAACTGCACAGTCCTTGTACTCCCTGACACACACACACACACACACACACACACACACACACACACACACACACACACACACACACACACACACACAGCTTGTTGAACTGAACATGCTAACGATACGTCTACAACTTTCCTGCAGAAAGTTTTGTTGTTTGAGTAAAACACTGAATTACTGTTGGAAATATTCTCTGAGGCTCAGATGTCACTTTGCATTGACGTGTTTTGGAGCTGCTTTGTTTAGTTTGATCAATATACTGATAATGTCCACGCAAAGTACTAAATCCATCGGTACACCAACAGAAATGCTGTTCGTATTTAAAGCTTATATCAGTTTGAGGGAGTTTTTATTTTTTTTTTTTTTAAATGATTTTAAGATCTGGAGCTGTTGAAGGACTTTTAATTTGAAACATCCACAGGAAGTCTTTAGTTTTTATTGGCAGCAGCTTTGCATGCAGGCAACAAAAGGCCATATGAAGGCAAATGGAAATAAAATAACCCTCTAAAACAAGTCTTTTCAAAATAAAGCTTTGACAGCAACTGTAAACAAAACAAACAAAAAATAATTACATTTATTCTATTTTATTCTAATTCTTTGTCAATCAAAGCCGTTTGTTTTTTCAGCTCTGCAGAAATGGGAGGGTATTAATCCCCAGATGTTTTATAAGACTTGATGAGCAGTTGTTTCTGTCCCACCGGTGTTATAAGTCCTGAATAAGAGTGTGAGCGTCTCACACTCGGTATCGGATCCCAGGATACTCTTTGAGGGTGGCACACAGGGTGGCGATCTGCTCGGCGCAGCGCTCCAGCATGTTGTTCTTCACGTCAGCCTTGTAGGGGCTGTAGAAGTCCTGAAAGGCATCCGCTTTATCCAGGGAGAAGACCTGAGGACGGACGGCAGGACGGACGGACAACGTGAGAGACGACACTGATTTGTGCATCTAATGTTTCATCACACTGATGAAGGCTTTTTAAAATGATGTTTCAACGTTTGTCAGATTTGTGGAGGAAACACTATAAAATGTTTAACATAATGAGAATCAATGAAATAATAACGTCCCCCAGAAGGTCGGCACTAATTAAACCCTCCTCCACCCATCTGTTCCCGACTCCGTCACACCATAACAATCCCTGCGCCGTCCCTTGTCGCACATCTCATCTGCGCTCCCATTGGCTGCAGAGTGTGAGCGCTGGCTCCGTCAGCCAATGAGGTGAAGGGATGAGGTGAAGCCGGGGGAGGGGAGGGAGGGTGCAGCCGGTGTAATGTGTGCCTTCCTCTCTGGATTAAAACTGACAGGACAACAGCAGAGGATTGAAGGCTCAAGCTGATCCAACACAAAAACTGGTCTCCGCCCTCCGACAGGAGCAGCCGGGACGAGGACAATTTATTCATGTAGATTTATGTCTGATTATTCTCAGCATGATGTTTACGGTCATCCTTTCCTTACAAAGCTGTCCCTGAACTCTGTTCCTGGAGAATACTGTTGAAGAACATGCTGACGTTACAATAACGTGATTACTTCTTACAGGAATTCAGTAGTTTGCCGACATGACAAATCAGTCAAAAACCAAAAATCAGACTTAAACCGAGTCTAAAATCCGTCCTCCTACTTTCTGAACCGGGTCCAGACGCTCACCTGAGATTCGTAGGGCAGAAAGGCGACGTGGATCTCAGTCAAGGCCTTCATGGCTTTGGAGGCGCGGGATTTGGTCAACAGTCCAAACAGAGAGTCTGGGATCGCTGCGGGGAAATCACAGAAAAACACGCTGACCGGCTGAAGGAACCAGAACCGAGATAAAAAGAATTACGACGGAGTTTAAAAGTAGAAAACGTCCTAATTCGTCTCATATCGGTAAAGAAACGAAGGTTTTCATCAGCCGATATCATTCTGTGCTACGCAGATGAAAGTGGATGTGGATGTACTCACTGCCGGTGAAGAAGACGTGGGCTGCTCGGTACCTCGGAGACTGAGGGTCCCTGAAGTCGTCGATCAGACCGTCAACAGACTGAAACAGCCGAGAACAGAAGGTTTGAACTTTTAACGAGGTGACGTGAGACGTAAAGACGGTTTGGACGATTCCTTCCTGCTTCTGTTACCTCGTCCGAGGGGGTGATCAGGTAGATGGCCTCCATGCTGGGAAGAGGCTCACGCCGCTTGTTTATGTCTTCCACAACTGGAGTGTAAACACAAAAGAAAAGACTCAATATTTACCCATCAGCTGGGTTACACATGGAAATGGCTGAACTAGTGAATGCTGGAGGAGTTCGATCCTTCTCTCTGACACATCAGGGTTTGAAAAACTATTTCAGCCTTGAGTCAGTTTTCAATGTGATCTCAGACTTTTGGACGCCGCTGTTCAAACTCAAACAGTTCAGAGGTGTTCCTGAACGCAGCACAGTGATGCACACGGAGCAGCAGGAAGCAACGAGCTTCATGAGGACGTATTCGGACTGTCGTCTCTTCATCAACATCGTTAACGTGACCGCTGGTAACGTCAACATTAGTGATGTCACCATGGAAACCTGAAACTGGAGCAGAGAAACATCAGATTTTGGAAACAGGAAATCTTGAACACGCCCGTTTACAGCCGAGTGTTCCTGAGCCCATGCGGTGATTTCCACCGAGTCAAACTCTGGAAATTATCGACAGAGACCGTTGAAATGTTTCAGAAAGTCTGACGGAGATGAAGCGACGAGCCGGGCGAGGTGTTCTGATGACATCACGTTTCAAGAGGGGCGGAGCTTCACCGTCCGAGACCGAAGAAGAAGAAGCGTCTGGTGAGGAGACACCAGGTGGGTTTTTTCTTTGACGTTGGTGGGAGTTGTGCAACCGTGAATTCGTCCCCCAGAGTCAGACTGTCAACACTGAGTTCTGAGAACCCTGTTGCCATGGTGCCACAGTTCAGGTGCTTCACAGCGAATGTTTTCCCCTCAGACGCCTCAGAAGGTTCCCCGTGGAACTCGGTGTTGACAGTCTGACTCTGGGGGACGAATTCACGGTTGCACAACAACGTCAAAGAAAACCCAGCTGGTTGCTGCTCATGAAGCTCGTTGCTTCCTGTTCCTCCGTGAGCATCGCCGCGCTGCCTTTCGATCTACCGTCCTGCGTAAACACCATGTGATCCTGTTGGTGAACTAAATGTTTACAGTGGATTAAAGTGAGTTGAACCCACAGCTGAGCCGGGAGGTTGTTACTCACTGGTGATTCCCTCCGACATGATGTCCGTCATCCGACAGCAGGAGGAAATCATCCTCATACTCAGCTTGTCCACCACCAGCACCTGAAACACAGCAGGAGGAGGATGTCAGGGTTTCTGTGTGACGTCTTATCTCCAGACGTGATCGGGCCGACGGGACCGTTACCTTCCATTTCCCTTTTTCTCTCGCCTTCTTGATGACATCGTTCATTATTTCTGTAAAGAAGAAAAATGTGTCATTGGCAGTTTTGTCTGTGGTGATTGGATGGTACTGTACGCATGGTCAGACAAACATCAGATTCATCATATCTAGAGAAGACTTTGAAGGACTTTTTGTCCGATATATCTGGTTCTGATGGAACGCAGAGTTGTTGCCGTGACAACAGACGATGCTTCAAATCTGGATGTTGCTGCAAAAGAAGCTCCAGATTCTGAAAGCTGGATGTTTCAACACGTTCAACCCGACAGAAGATCTGAACAGTCAGCACAGTTTAGATCAGAGTCACACATTCACACCATTTACCAAGTCTGAAACCAGTTTAAACCAAGTCTGAAACCAGTTTAAACCAAGTCTGAAACCAATTTAAAACAAGTCTGAAACCAGTTTAAACCATGTCTGAAACCAGTTTAAACCAAGTCTGAAACCAGTTTAAACCAAGACTGAAACCAGTTTATACCATGTCTGAAACCGGTTTATACCATGTCTGAAACCGGTTCAAACCAAGTCTGAAACCAGTTTAAACCAAGTCTTAAACCAGTTTAAACCATGTCTGAAACCAGTTTAAACCAAGTCTGAAACCAGTTTAAACCATGTCTGAAACCAGTTTAAACCAAGTCTGAAACCAGTTTAAACCAAGACTGAAACCAGTTTATACCATGTCTGAAACCAGTTTAAACCAAGTCTGAAACCGGTTTAAACCAAGTCTGAAACCAGTTTAAACCAAGTCTGAAACCAGTTTAAACCAAGACTGAAACCAGTTTAAACCAAGACTGAAACCAGTTTATACCATGTCTGAAACCAATTTAAAACAAGTCTGAAACCAGTTTAAACCAAGTCTGAAACCAGTTTAAACCAAGACTGAAACCAGTTTATACCATGTCTGAAACCAGTTTAAACCAAGTCTGAAACCAGTTTAAACCAAGACTGAAACCAGTTTATACCAAGTCTAAAATCAGACCAGGTCTAATAGAGGGTGTTAATATTTAGGACGAAGTAACACGGGATGGCGAGTCGGCCCGTCAGGTGTGAACGGAACCAGGTTTTCTTTTGTCCCGGTTTCCTTCACCGGGAGGTCTAAACGCGTCCAGTCGGGCCGAGCGGCGCTGGGAGGGACGACCCGCTGCAATCACGTCCTCTAATCTGCTCCCAATCCTCTTACAGCATCCACCGCTATTTCTGGGTCGTTTCTGTGTCACCGGACACAACGTCACACACACACACACACACACAAAACACACACACACACACACACACACACACACACACACACACACACACACACACAAACACACACACACAAACACAGACAACACAACACACAAACAAAACACACACACACACACACACACACACACACACACACACAAACACAGACAACACAACACACAAACAAAACGCACACACACACACACACACACACACACACACATCAACAGCATGACTTCAAAGTCATAATATTGCACTAAGTGTGCACTCAGACTTAATAACTGTAAATGGCTTTTATAATAAACGGCCAATAAATTGCCGAGTAGTGAAGTCAGTGAATGGTCCTCGTTTATCCAATCAGACGACAGGATTATGAGGAGGTGTGAAAGAACGTGAGGAAACCTAACAGGCGGGGTAAACAACAACAACAACAACAACAACAAGCCACTGCAGCCGTTTCATCCACGTTTCTAATGATCGTATTTCATCACATTCTCCAGCCTGGAGTTAAAATCTTCATGTTTCTGTTCTTCTTCTGATCAGCTGACTGTGGGCGTCTCAGGTAAACCAATCAAACGTCACCGTGTTCTCAAACAGCCAATCACGCTATTGCTGTCAAAACTTTAAATCAACACCAACCATGTAAAGCAGATGGCCCGCCCCCGAGCCCGGTTCTACCCGAGCCCGGTTCTACCCGAGCCCGGTTCTACCCGAGCTTTCTTCCTCATTATATAAAAATGTCATTTATTTTCATTCCATCAGCACCAGCTGGCTGCTCTGACCCACAATCCTCTGCAGCAGAAAACACGTCACAAAAAAACTCGAGAGAGTTGACGGCGCTGATGCTCTGTCCGAAGAAGAAGAAGAAGAAGAAGAAGAAGAAGTAGAAGAAGAAGAAGGTGCAGCTGCAGTACGTACTGAGAGTAAAAAGATAAAGTGTGCGATTCCTTAAGAAACAAACGCCCAGTGTCATCACACTTAGCCACGCCCACTAGTCACCGATTGGTCCGCTGCCAACTAAGGAAGTAGTTCTGCGTTCAATCAGGAAGTCTCTCAAGAGGAGTTGTAAAAAAAAGGAAAACATTATTAGAAATAATATAATTATTAAAAATAAGAGGAGGAAGATTTTCTTTGATTTATTTTTGCTTTTGAGAATAAAGTCGAAATTTCAAGAAATTATATTTCCAGAATAAAGTTAGGTTTCAATATTAAATTAATGAGAATATTCCAAACAGATCACGTGATATTAAACTGCCTCGTGTAGATTAAACTCCTTCATGAATTTTAGCAACAAGAAAATGAGGTCTCTTTTCAGAGCGCGCACAATTTGGTAGAAGAAGAAGTGTCGGCTTGAAGAGAATGTGCCGAAAAATGTCGACTTTATTCTTGAAATTTCTCGAGTGGAAGTCTTAATGACTTTTTATGGCCACCTGGGGGCAGCAAAACAACCCGAGAGCACAAACCTGCCACCTGATGAAGCTGTTGGCCAAAACATTTGTCTCTTTTCTGTTTCTGAATCTTTCGATATGAAGTTCTGTAAATATGAAACTAAACTAATTTCTTCTCTTGGAGTTTTATTTGGTGTCAAAATACTCAAATGTACAAAACTGCATCCGTTACTGGTTTTTAAACCAGCAGACATGAAGTGAAGAAAACTCCCCACGAACCTTTTATCTTTTTATCTGACGGTGATCCACGTAGAATCAGGAGCTTTTAGTTCAGACTGAATTCAGACAAACCGTTTGTTGATGTCGTGTGATGGAAACTATGCAATCTCAATGTCTTTCAACACGAAGGATCATTTATTCAAAAATCATTGACTGAGACTTATTAACAAGAACAACTTTCAGAGGTCCAAACATGTAAAAGCTTTTAGTGACGATTACCAATAATAATAATAATAATAATAATAATAATAACTTTATCATTACCAAACAGAAAAGTATGAACACTTCTCGATGGAATTTATCTCCGAAACTTATTTTAAAAGACATCTAAGGAATTACAGTTTATAATTCATCAGCCTTACTATTTAATAAAAGAGCTCAATTTAATCTACAATCAAGATTTAAAATGTTAAACTATAAATTCCGAGCTTGTTTTTTTTTTTTTTTTTTTTTTTCAAAATAAAAGTTCTCCATTGAGTTCATTGCTGACTGACGGTTCAGTGTTCTCATCTTTATGACGTCACTCTCCCCTTTTATAATAAAGGTCTACATCATGTTTAATCAGCGCGTGCTCCGTATTGATGCCGATATACAGTTGAAAACAAAGATGATTTATTATCATGTCGCCCTGAGGTCGGATCTTCTCTTCCTCTCACAATCATGTCAAAGCGCTTAATCCGCACAGACGAAGATTAGCGAGGCGGGATTATTTACACCGAGCTACCGGACCTGCACACAAAACCACGGAGACGTCCCGCAGAGTCCGACACAGCTTCACCGGAACAACTTTATATTCCTGTATTTTAATGAAACCGTTTCTCCGGAGGAACCGGAGGAGGCGGTGCGTCTCGCGCGCATCAAAGTGCCCCAAAATAAAATAAAATATATATAAAAAAAACCCGAGTGTCAGATTTGTTCCACATTAAAACCAATAATAGGAAAGTTACCAAATAACTGTGGCGACCAAAAAAAACCCCAACCAATAAAGCTGTAATTAAATAATGAAAGAGTTCTTACTGTCTCCAACGATGGCCTTCAGTCCCATTGGTGACATGATGAGTCCTCTGCTGCGCGTCCAGCTCACTCAACCACCGCACAGCTCGCGACAATAAAGAGGGGACACACTTCCGGTTCGGTTAACTCCAAAATAAAAGCCGTTCAGTTGGGCGCGTCGTACAAACAGCAGAAACAACAACAAAAACTCCTAAAAACAAACAAAACAAAAAAAAAATGCTGCTGTGACGACTAAATTTCCCCACTGTGGGATTAATAAAGTCTAAATCTAAATCTTTTTATGAATGGAGTCTGGTGGCTTCGAGCAGACGATATTTCAGCTGTTTTCTGATCAAACACAAAGCTGCTTTCAAACAGCATTTTTCATTTTTTTCCTTTTCAATTGAAGATTTGACTGGAAAAACAAAAAAAGCTGTTAAAATCCAACACAGAGTTAAAGATGAACCGCTAGGCGGCGGTAATGCGGACATAAGCTAGTTTGAAGAAGAAGAAGAAGAGAGATTCAGCAGAAGAAGAAGAAGAAGAAGGCTTTCTGTTGTTTTTCCGGGTCCGTGTCGGTTCCGATCTCTGGTCGGAACATGAGTGAAACTTCTGTCTGCACCGTGTTGGACGCGAAGAACCGGAAATTCATCTGTTACACGCGCAGGAAAAACGGAGTGTTTAGCGTCTGGTGAGTCGATGCCAGGGTCCGTTCAAAATCCGACAGTTTATTGTTTTGATGCTTCTCAGAAAAAATACGGTTGCGTTTAAAAATGAAAATAAGGCGTGAACTTAAGTATTAGCAGCCTGCGTGTAGTTCGGCTCACCGACATTCAATGCAGTAGATCAAATTATTCACGTTATTGTTTGACAGTTTTATGAATGGACGTTGGCTCTGTGTGTGTGTGTGTGTGTGTGTGTGTGTGTGTGTGTGTGTGTGTGTGTGTGTGTGTGTGTACACATTTTTTATAATTGTGTGGACTAGTTTAGGTTAAAAAACATTTATGAGGACAAACACACGACATTTAGGAAGCTCCTCAACTTTAAAGTTACATTTAAATTTCAGGGTTAAAACTTAGTTTTAAGCTTCAGGTTTAGGTTCAAGTTCAGGTTTAGGTTATGGTTTAGGTTTAAGTTCAGGTTTAAGTTTAGGTTTTGGTTCAGGTTGAGGTTATGGTTCAGGTTATGGTTTAGGTTATGGTTTAAGTTCTGGTTTAAGTAATGGTTTAGGTTCAGGTTTAGGTTATGGTTCAGGTTTTGGTTCAGGTTATGGTTTAGGTTCTGGTTCTGGTTTAGGTTCTGGTTTAAGTTCTGGTTTAGGTTCTGGTTTAAGTTCTGGTTTAAGTTATGGTAAGGGTTTAAGGAGTGCATTATGCTCATGAATGTCCCCATGTGGATGGTGAAACAGGTTAATGTGTGTGTGTCCATCACCTGGTTGTGTCAGTCTGACAGATGCTGCAGATGTTTGGAGCGCCGACTTCACCGAGGAAGAGGAGCAGAATCAGCTGGTGAGTGTCCGTGCTGCTCTCAGCGTCTCGTGACGTTGCTGCCGCCGTCTAACTCTTCCTGTTTGTTTCAGACACAGAAGTTTTCCTTGAACTCTTCGGAGGACTTCATCCTAAAACTCAGGTCGTCCTGCAGCCGCGGCGACGCGTCCGTCTCGGTGCACGACGCCGGTGCAGAGCTCCGCGCCGGGTCCGGTCCGGGCGACCCGAGCGCGGCCCTCCGCCGGCTGGAGGGCCCGCGGGCCGCGGAGGAGCTGCGGGAGCTGCTGTTCAGGATGGCCGACGGCCTCACGCAGCCCGACGGTGAGTCACGTGTCTTCATCCGGACTCAGAAGAAGTTACAACTTCAAGATTCAGTTCTTGACTGTCTGTCGTCACCTTCCTCAGGTGGACCGCCGTCCGTCAGCCCGGTGAAAGCTCACCTGAGGCGGGTCGCAGGTACGCTGCTCAAACAAAACCCTCTGAAGTCTCTAAACTCCTAAAACGTTCAGAGCTGTCCGTCGGTCAACCGTCGGTCAACCGTCGGTCAACCGTCGGTCAACTGTTGGTCAACTGTTGGTCAACTGTTGGTCAACTGTTGGTCAACTGTTGGTCAACTGTCTCCTCAGAGTTTGAACCCCGCCGGCGGCAGGACGGAGCTCCGTCGGTGACGGTGAAGAGACGACTTCCTGGAGCGTCACTCATCAACCCCGGAACGAAAAAGTACGACATAAAACCTCCACGTGGTTCTGAATCGGTTCTGTTCTGGTTCTGACTCGGTTCTGGTTCTGTTCTGGTTCTGACTCGGTTCTGGTTCTGACTCTGTTCTGGTTCTGTTCTGGTTCTGACTCGGTTCTGGTTCTGACTCTGTTCTGGTTCTGTTCTGGTTCTGACTCTGTTCTGGTTCTGACTCTGTTGTGTCCACAGGATGCTGCAGGCGACCGGCGTGGCCTTCGATGACGTGGACGAACGCTGATATTTGATGCATATTTATGAACTGACTGTTTTTATGAAACATCATGAAGGACTTTAATTTTTAATCTTAATGGTATTTAATGTGAATCGGTAAAGAATGCATTTATAATTTTAGAATGTAATTAAATCTGGAAATAAAGTGCAGAATAAGTTGCCGTGTGTCAAACGAGTAGCTTTTACTAAACTCAAGCTAACAAACAGAACATTTTATTAAAAACAGCTGAAGTCATGTTAACAGCTGACAACGCTAACAACCACTTCACAAAGCTGGCAGCAAATTTTAACTGGTTAACAAGGACCTAAAAATGCAAAAAAAACCAGCCAATTTCACTAAAAACAGGTGAACAAACAGCTAATTTCACACAAAAAAACAGCCAAACTCAAGTGCACAGCTGACGATGTTTACAAACGGCTAATTTTGCTATTAATTAAACTCAAGTTAACGACCAGCTAACAACGCTAACGACCTTCAGAAGGTTCCCAGTGGAACTCGGTGTTGACAGTCTGACTCTGGGGGACGAATTCACAGTTACACAACTCCCGCCAACGTCAAAGAAAAAACCCACCTGGTGTCTCCTCACCCGACGCTCCTTCTTCTTCTTCAGTCTTTGGACGGTGAAGCTCCGCCCCTCTTGAACGTGATGTCATCAGAACACCTCGCCCGGCTCGTCGCTTCATCTCCGTCAGACTTTCTGAAACATTTCAAGTTTCTCTGTTGATGATTTCCAGAGTTCGACTCAGTGGAAATCACCGCGTGGGCTCAGGAACACTCAGAACTTTTTGATTTCACCTTTTTTTTTTCAGCAGAACAACAACAACAACAAAAAAAGCACAACCGTCCTGCAGCAGAAGCAGAGTTGAGAAAACAACTGTTTAATCACACGAGCTTCAGTTCTGTCAGACGTTTTAGTTCAAATGACATTCAGATGATTTTTACATCCCAACAAACACAGGCAGGTTTCAACTTTAAATGTGGAGCAAAATCTATTTTCTATGATTGCACATAAGTCCAGTGGCTGCTGGTGACACGAGTTCCCTCCTCACGATGTTTCTGTCATTCGACGGATCCCTGATTCTTCTTTTTTTTTTTTTAAGTTTTCTGCCTCATGTTCCTCAACGTGTTAGCAGTGATTTAATAAGTGCAGATTATTTCAGTAAACAACTTTACATCCTCAGACGAGAAAAAGAAAGTGATGGCGTTCAGCTTTTTTTTTTTTTTTTTTTTTTCTATTTTTAATGACAACCCGTTCAAAGTAGAAAAAAGAAAAGCCCACTAATAATCACCGAAAAGTAAAACTGTGAAAGGTGGAGTGACATTTTTGTTTTTTTTGTTTTTTTGACAGGTTTACAATTCACAAAACTTTGAGAGAAGAAGAGCAGTTAAAAGTACATGCTGACATCCAGGAGAGTCCATAAAAAAAAACATCATCCTTCTGCAAATCATAAAACATGAAGAGTTACCCGAGTTTACAGAGTAAATATTCTTCCTCTTGGAGTCACAGTGACGGTAGTGCAGTCGTTGATGGTTATCATACAGGGAGTTCACCACAGGATGACATGTTAGCACGAAGAGCATTCAGTAGAAAGAGACAGAAAGGAGGCACCATCAGGGCCGTAGCCCCGCCCCCCACTTCACCACTAAACCCCGCCCCTCTTTCACCACCACCATCATCTGTCTCTGACATCAAAGAAAAAAAAAAACGGCCGACTGCTCCGCTCGTCCGTTATCACGAAGTAAACCAGCTGCTTCAATATCCAAAATTAATCGTTCTTCTGGACACAGAAAAATAGACTGTATGACGTCACCGTCGTGGCAGCATGCTCTCTAAAGGGGGCGGGGCCAGTGTGGTCCAGTGTGGTCCAGTGTGGTCCAGTGTGGTCCAGTGTGGTCCGGTTCACAGGGAGCGCCGCCTCAAAGCAACCAAACATTTCAGTCTTGCCGTCGGCCGACCGCTCGCGTACATTCTGGAGATTAATGAATATGGAAACATTCCTCGGTCCGGCCGCGGCCTGCCGGGTCACCGGATCGGATCGGACCGGACCGGACCGGACGGCGCCTCGGTCCCGTGACGGGTTTGAGGCTGAAATTACTGAACTACTGTTTCCTGTGTTCTCGCGGTGCGGAGAGTTATTTTTGGTCCTCTTCAGGGGGGTTAAATCTGCAGCGTGTCGTCTCGCCGCCGAGCGCCGACAAACGGGATCAGGTTTCCCCACCTTCGTCTTCATCACCTTCCTCCTCCTCCTCCTCCTCCTCTTCATCATCATCGTCTCTGCTCTACAGTGGCTCGATTCAACAGACAGTGTCCGTGTTGAAGGAGAGCTGCACCTGCCACACACACACACACACACACACACAGACACACACACACACACACACACACACACAGACACACACAGACACACACACAGACACACACACACACACACACACACACACACAGACACACACAGACACACACACAGACACACACACACACACACACACACACACAGACACACACACACACACACACACACACACACAGACACACACAGACACACACACACACACACACACACACACACAGACACACACAGACACACACAGACACACACACAGACACACACACACACACACACACACACACAGACACACACACACACACACACACACACACACAGACACACACAGACACACACACACACACACACACACACACACAGACACACACAGACACACACGGTCATCTTGCAGGTTAAAACTCTCCAAAGAAGAAACCAGATAAGTTTATAATTTGTTTTGGAAATCATGGATGCCGTACTCTCTGGGTAAAGAGGAGAGGGACCATCCAGCTTGTCATCAGTGAAGTTTAAAAGCCAGCATCCGCAGCTTTCACATCTGGGAGATACCATCAATATATATACAGGTTTTGGAGCAACACTCTATATCGGGCAAGAATGGGACCACATTTCACTTTCAAATCTCCAGCAACTGGTCTCACTCAGTTCCCAAAGGTTTACAGAGTGTTGTTAGAAGAAAAGATGATGTAAAATATTATCCTGTCCCAACTTTTCTTTTATAATGCGTTGCTGCCGTCAAACTCAAAATGAGTTTATATTTTTATAAAACAATAAAATTCCTCAATTTTAACGTTTGATATTTTGTCTTTGGTCTATTTACAATTAAATATGAGTTTACATGATTTAATGAAATTATCTGGGTTTTTTTTTACATTTTACAAAGCATCCAAACTTTTGGGGAAATAGGGTTGTAAATTATTTTAGTGATTTTACACTTTAAATAAATCCAGCTGAATTGATTTTGTGAGCTGATGTTTTGTTTCTTGGATGAATTGATATTTGAAGGTGAAACCACTGATGAACTTTCACCACGTGCTTCTGTGGCTTTTAAACTTCCAACTTTGGTCCTTGTTTATGTCGACTGTCTAAAATACTGGATGAAGAGCGACTTGGTGCTTTTCAGTAATAAAATTATCATCTTCATTAATAAACATGTTTGCTACAGAATTAGAATATTAAAATAGAAACTCACCCGTTCCTCCTCGAAGCTGATGAGTCCTTCGTCGTCGTCGCTCTCCAGCTCCTCCGGCGCCTCGCTGATCAGAGCGCTGAGCTCCGTGTTGGCGGGCCGGGACTTCAGCAGGTTGAGGATGCGCTGCAGCGGCGACTGTCCGCCACCGGGGGGCGACGCCTCCTGCTGCTCCAGGTTGTCGCTCTGCTTCTTGGCAAAGTTGACGAACACCTGAGCAGAAAAAAACAAACAACAGAAGGGTTCTTTGATCCGTTCTGTTTTCCCCGGGGAAGTGGGCGGAGCCTGAAGCTGTGACTCACGTTGTCCAGAGTGGTCTGACTGACGGAGTAGTCCTCGATGCCCAGAACCTCCACCACCTGCTCCATCTTACTGAACACCTGGGCCAGGGAGATCCGGTCCGACTTCAGCTGGTACTGGACCTTGGTGTGGTGGCGCTCCTGCAGGTATGAAACCACACACACACACACACACACACACACACACACACACACACACACACGCACACGCACACAGGTCTGTGGTTTGAACAGCTGTTTCCATCTGGAGGAAATGTGGGCGGAGCTAACAGAGGGAGCTGCAGTGATTCACCTTCAGCACGGCTTCAGGGAAGTTTCTGTTGAAGAACCGAACCACCTCCTTCACGTTGGAGCTGCTCCTCGTCCTCACCGTGATCATGTAGCCGTCACCGAACCTGGAACCGGATCAGAGGAACCGGATCAGAGGAACCAGATCAGAGGAACCAGATCAGAGGAACAGGATCCTCAAATATTTTAAAAAAATAAATAAAACTCCAAACTTGTCCGGACAGATGTTGACAGTTGTTGACAGATGTTGACAGATGTTGGTATCTTTATAAACTGACCGTCACATGTTTCAGCAACGAGCTGCTCACCTGTTCTTCAGGTGCTGGATGCTGCCGAGACATTTGAACCTGCCGTTCACCATGATGCCGAGTCTGGTGCACAGAGCCTCACACTCCTCCATGCTGCAGAGACACACGTTAAACACACGCTAAACACACATTAAACACGCTAAACACACGCTAAACACGCTAAACACACGCTAAAGGGAAAAACCCGAAGCCGAGCAGCGGACAGGTCGTGTGAGGTCGTCTCACCTGTGTGATGTCAGCACCACGGAGCGGCCCGTCTTGATGATGTCCAGGATTAAGTTCCAGAGGAACCTGCGGGCCTTCGGGTCCATACCGGTGGTGGGTTCATCCTGCAGAACCACGGGACACGGGTCAGAGGCCGACAGGTAGATTCATCCTCACCTGGATGTTTGTTTCTAAATGAGTCTGGATCATCTGGATGTTTGTTTCTAAATAAGTCTGGATCACCTGGATGTTTGTTTCTAAATAAGTCTGGATCATCTGGATGTTTGTTTCTAAATAAGTCTGGATCACCTGGATGTTTGTTTCTAAATAAGTCTGGATCACCTGGATGTTTGTTTCTAAATAAGTCTGGATCACCTGGATGTTTGTTTCTAAATAAGTCTGGATCACCTGGATGTTTGTTTCTAAATAAGTCTGGATCACCTGGATGTTTGTTTCTAAATAAGTCTGGATCACCTGGATGTTTGTTTCTAAATAAGTCTGGATCACCTGGATGTTTGTTTCTAAATAAGTCTGGATCACCTGGATGTTTGTTTCTAAATAAGTCTGGATCACCTGGATGTTTGTTTCTAAATAAGTCTGGATCACCTGGATGTTTGTTTCTAAATAAGTCTGGATCACCTGGATGTTTGTTTCTAAATAAGTCTGGATCACCTGGATGTTTGTTTCTAAATAAGTCTGGATCACCTGGATGTTTGTTTCCCGCCTGTTTGATTGTGTTTCTTGACCCGTAAAACACTTCGTCTTTTTTTTTCTTCTTTTAAATCTGCTCACTGCAGTAAAAACTAGGAAATTGGTTGTAATTTTTGAATATTAAAACAGTCATTTTTACCGGCGCCCGCTTTTAACACTTTTCTTGGGTCGTTTTATGTAAATTCGATCACACTAAAATTTGATTTTTAAATAAAAATTTGAAGATGAAGATGAATCGTTTTTATATTCAGAGACGAAGTAGGAACATCAGAAGAAATATTCTTCTGCACAGATGAATCTTAATGTCTGGGAGGGTTTTATTAAAGATGCCTCCACCCCCACCCGCACCTCCTCCTCCAGCTCCTCCACCCCCACCTCCTCCTCCTCCACCCTTTCACTGCCTCGTGTGCTGCTCACCAGGAAGATGAGCGAGGGGAACCCGATGAGGGCGATGGCGGTGGACAGCTTGCGCTTGTTTCCTCCGCTGTACGTGCCGGACGGTTTGTCTGCGTACTTAGACAACTCCAGCTTCTCCAGCGCCCACTGCACCACCTGGAGGAGGTGGAGGGTAACGTCAGGAGAGTGGTGTGGTGTGTGTGTGTGTGTGTGTGTGTGTGTGTGTGTGTGTGTGTGTGTGTGTGTGTGTGTGAGACACCCACCCTGTCCTGGTCCTTCCACGGGATGCCGCGGAGGCGAGTGTAAAGCTCCAGATGCTCTCTGGCCGTCAGGTCATCGAACAGAGCGTCGAACTGTGGACAGTAACCGATGCTCTGCTGCACACGCAGGAGGTCCTTCAGGATGCTGCACACACACACACACACACACACACACACACACACACACACATTATTGATTCATGTGTTGATTATTTTTCTTGATTAATCAATCAGCTGTTTGCTCTTTAAATTATCAGCCAGTGTTTCTCAAATCTGCAGCTAAAATATCTGGTTTTGTTGCGACCAGCGTTCCTCAACCGAAACATGTTCGGTTTATTATCATGGAGGAATAAAGAAAACAGGAAATATTCACGTTTAAGAAGCTGAAATTAGAGAATCTTTGTATTTTCTGGTTAAAAAAAATGACTCAAAACGATTGGCCGAAATAGGCGATTGATTTCCTGATCAGATGTATTGATCCTCGGCGCCGACCTGTTTCCGTCGATGAAGGCCTCTCCTCCGGTGGTGCACTCGTCTCCCGTCAGCATCTTGAAGGTGGTGGTCTTCCCGGCTCCGTTCACTCCCAGCAGTCCGAAGCACTCGCCGGGCCGGACGCCCAGACAGAGGCGGTCCACGGCCAGGATGCGACCCATCTTCCTGGACTTATACACCTGAGGGGGACAGCGGTGAAGGACCGCGGTCAAACGGGTCAGTCACCGCAGAACTGGACTCAAACCTACATTTCTGTAAAATAACAAAAGTAAAAACCTTCGTCAGGTTCTCGATCTTCAGCATGTCGTTGTCGGCGTCTCCTCGCAGCACTCTTCGTCTCTCGCAGGCCACGTCCACATCGTCATCGTCGATGGGCTGGCAGCTGACCGGCACCCTCCTGGAAACACACACACACACACACGCACACACACGCACACGCACGCACACGCACACACACACACGCACACGCACACACACACACGCACACACACACACCACATCACATCACATCAGCTGTGTTTCAGCGTGACTCAGTCAGAAAGTCCCGAGCAGGAAGGTGACATCACTCACGGAGGTTTCCTGAGGAAGTTGTACTGGCAGAGGATGGTGATGAGGAAGCCGACAAAGCCTTCGATCGTCATGGCGACGAGTCCCCGAGTCACGATGTCCCACTCGAACGGAGACTTCATCTTGTCAAATTGTCCTGCAGAACGAATTCACAACAAACCACTCTGTAAATGCCTGGCGACTGAGGAGACCAGCTGCTGGAGTTTTGAAAGTGAAATGTGGTCCCATTCTTGCCTGATATAGGATTTTAGCTGCTGGGATTATATACAATATAAAATACAAATACTGTGCAGAATAAGTCCACACTAATAAAACACTTTAATTCAATATTTACTTTCAATAGTTTTGAAAGTGAAATGTGGTCCCGTTCTTGCCTGATAAAAGATTTCAACTTCAATATTGCGTGATTGTGCGTGATGAACGTACGATGAACGTACCTATCTTGGCGTAGTATTCGTTGATGTACTCGTTGTAGGCCATCTCCATCAGGCCGTGGCCCAGGTTGTAGTTGGGGAAGATCAGGAAACAGGATTTCAGGTAACTGTTGACTTTCTTCAGATCCTGGAGGACAAAAAAAACAACATTTTCTTGACTTCTTAATTTATTACCACCTCAACATGTAAAGGTGAGGTCGTCTGAGTAACATCCCGTCTTTAGTCCAGACCGACCTTGTCGTGTTCGAAGAGCTGCAGCAGGAAAGTGGCCACGGTGGCCGTGATGCCGATGAAGAGGTTGATGACGATGAGGAAGACGTAGGCGGTGCTGGGGACCTCGAACCAGAAGGATGCCGGGTACATGATGGGAGTGATGGACCACCTGGAGGGAGGAGAGAGAATCACCTGAAGACGGCCGAGGAGGCAGAAAGGAAACTGGAGAGCAGCTGTTTCCATCCAGATGTTAGAAATCGTATTTACGTTCATGTCGTCAGCGTTTGGTGAAACGGGACTCTGAACAGGTGGTTTTTGATTTGTTGATGCTGGTTTTTGTTTTTCTGTCACGTCAGCAGTTATTCTGCCCATCCAGGATTTCACAAACTGTTTTTATTATTTTTTGGGGAACAAAAGTCTTCTGATTTTGCAGCTGATTTAAAAAACAAACCAAAAAAACTGCACATCACATCGCAGGAATTGGAAGAAAAAAAAAGTCACATTATTTCTCCACTCGTGAAAATAAGCCGACTGCACATCACCGGAACATCTGCAAATATATTAGTTCCCTTTTTTTTTTTTTTTTACTTTATTAACCTAAAGAATCATAAATGGGGCTCGAGGTTAGAAAGAAAATCCAGTCTGTGACCGTCAAAATAAGAGTTTAAATGTTTTTAAATCACATGAATGAAACCGCCTCCAACCAGAAAACCCTTCACTTCCTGTTTTGCCATTTTTTCCCAGTCAACCAACATGAGGTTTGTTTTGATGATGTAGATTTTTGTTTTTTGCTTTGTTGTTGTTTTACATTTGGATTCTTATTTGTAATATATATATACACATATAGCAGTAAAAATATACATGAAAAAATAAAAACTTTGTATAAAGTTGCTGAAACTGAAATAAAGTTTTAGTTGTTAAAACAACAACTAAGATGTATTTGGTCTTTGTTGCTGTGATGTTTTTACTTCACCGTGCTGCGCACAGTTCACGCGCAACAGGAACAGTCTCTGAACTACGTGAGATTTCAGCGCACTGACCCTTTAATAAGTAAGAAGGAGTTGTCTCACCCGTAGAGGAGGAAGAGCGAGAGGACGGCGGGGAAGTTGGTCGGGGAGGTGTAGGCCGGCAGGTCGAACACGAACAGGATGATGACGCAGCAGGTGGCGGGAACCAGGTAGTTCAGCTGAGGAGAGATGAGAGGCGAGGAACACGTTCAGGCGGGTTCTTTTCCTACAGAGTGAAACGTCGGTCGGTCGGTCGGTCGGCGGCGTCCTCCGCCTCCTCACCATGTCCCAGATGTAGTTGGCCAGCCAGTAGACCACCGGGTCGCAGCCGCTGACGAACTGGAGGTGTTTGGCCTTCGTGGATTTCTCGGCCACCAGGAACACCACGAAGCTGGCCGGCACGAAGGACATGGCCACGATGATGAAGATGGCGATGACCACGTCGGTCCCCTGGAGCCTGGAGACGCGGGAGAGGAGACCAATCTGTCCAATCCCACTTTATACAGCTCTTTAAAAAGATAATTAGGAGCCCGAGCACCAAGTGGTTTAATTTATTCGTGATTTTTTTTTGGGAGTTTTGAACATTTCGCTGTAAAAACTGTAAGTGGCTTCAACTTTGATTAACTTTCTAAACTCTACATGTTTGATAGAAGTCCCGCCCTGGAAGACATCTGCATGGTAATATTCAGTCATGGTTACAGCGCCCCCTGCTGGCAGCAGGATATAACACGTTTCACACTTTCATGTCTTTGTTTGAGCTCGTCGATCACGTCAACATCTACTCGGGTCAGAATAGTCGTAACACGCTGATGATGACATATTGAGAAGCTCGTGTGTTTTTGTCAAAGGGGCGTCGCCATGGCGATGTGGCAAAGTTTGATGTTTACGGTCAAAGGGGATACTCGAAACCTCACGAAACGTTTCACGTGTTAAACTCCGCGCAAGGGCCGGTATGTCATCGGGCGCAGTTTTAATTACTTGGTTATTTTAGGTTAGGTTAGGTTAGGTTTCATTGTATTAAAAGTAATGAGGGTCAAAACTATCAAAAACAAGCCCCCCCCCCCCCACGTCGCAGTGAAGGCTCTGATATCGGTGCTGCTGAGGAACTCACAGGTAGTCCAGAGAGAGGCTGGCGCTGGTGCGATTCATCGGGTGGTTTGTCAGCGTGATTCCTGCAAAAAAACACAACGAAACAGGTTAAAAAAAACAAAAAATCAGGAGTTGCGTCCTAAAAACGACACGACTTCACGTCGAGGCACCGCGAGTTTGTACCGTAGGCTGCCGGGTTTCCTTTGGACGACGGCAGGTTGGCTCGCAGGATGGCGTTGTTGAGGACGTTCAGGTACGTCGGCATGCTGTGGTAGCCTTTGTTGTTGTACAGAACCTGCACACAAGAGGGCGCTCTGCTAGTGGTCGTTCACATCGTGCGTGTCCAGTTATGTCTGCAGACTTTATATTAAGATGAACGTAGTCTGAAGAGAGAAGCCGCCGCCTGCAATACCACCGAGGGCCACTAGGGGCTGGCTTACAAAAAAAACCCTCCAATAACACAGCTTGTTTAAGGCGTGGCTGGTTTGATTGACAAGCCCCCCGGGGTGCAGTCAGGTTGCCGGTATAAGTGGGCGGGGCATAGCGTCCTTACCTGAGCTGACCTGCGGACGGCTATCTTTCGAACCATCGGAGGGATTTTTTTCCCAAAGGATGCTGGGATTGATTTCTGGATGTTCCCCACCGTCAAACCGCCGTATCTGTTACAAACACACAGAACAAAACAGACCACAGAGTTCAGTTTCACTGCATCTAAAGTGCACGTGTGCTGGTAAGAATTTCAAAATAAGAGTCACGTGGCTTTAAACTGCCGTATTGTTTTAAGTTTGTCTCCGTTATAAGAATTTCATTTTTATATGGTAAAATACGTGGAGACACATCTTGAACAACTCTTTGTGCCCGTGTAGAGATGGCTCAACTTGTTATTTTCATCAACTAGTCAATAACAGGCTCTTTATTAATAGATAATTATGAAGTCCTCAGCCTGAAGAGAAATGTATCGTCTGAGTCTACGAGGACCACAAGAGACATAAATACTGACTGTAACCACATGATGTCGGTGCATTGTTAAAACGCTCCTCTTGTACAACATTAATCAACTGCTGATTAAACCTTTTAACTTGTATTCTGGCTCCGGTCTCCTCCGTCTAAATTAAGTCAACAAAAAACTCTTTTCACAGTCTGTAAGCAGTTTATGAGTCAGAGTTGGGAATTAAACCCTAAAGTAAAGGAATTTGGGGCAAATTACGACTTAATATACTTATTTATGGACTCAAACTTTTTTCCTCTTATTCTATTAGTTAGATCAGTTGATTTAGACTCGACACTGAAAGTCTGCAGTGAAAAGTAAAAACTGTAAGAACGTGTTTCTAATCTTCTGACGTCATTAAAGTCTCGTCGTGGTTCTGAAACCTCGGTTTCACCGTTCGCCTCCTACCGGTGCAGCCGCAGTCGGTCCGACGTGAAGAGCAGGTACTCGGAGACGTTGCGTCCCGTGACGTCCACCAGGATGTCTCCCGTCACCACCTTGGTGAGGGACGGCCGCCCGCCGACCCCGCTGGGACAGGAGAAGCCCGTCCCCTGCATGGAGCAGCTGCAGCGCACCGGCTCATGGATGGACAGCGGGAGGGTTGGAGGAGACGTCACCGGTTCTGAGGAGACAGGAAACTAACTCATACTGATGTACTGCACACACACACACACAGACACACACACACACACACACACACACACACACACACACACACACACACACAGAGAGAGACACACACACACACAGACACACACACACACACACACACACACACACACACACACACACACACACAGAGAGAGACACACACACACACAGAGAGAGACACACACACACACACACACACAGAGAGAGAGAGAGAGAGAGAGACACACACACACACACACACACACACACACACACACACACACACACACACACACACACACACACACAGAGAGAGAGACACACACACACACACACACACACAGAGAGAGAGAGAGAGAGACACACACACACACACACACACACACACACACAGACACAGACACACACACACACACAGACACACACACACACACAGACACACACACACACACACACACACACACAGACACAGACAAACACACACACACACACACACACAGACAGACAGGACTCACCGCGGACTGTGGTCGGAGGGGCGACGGTGAAGTTCCACAGCCCGTCCATGAATCGAGGGTCCGGGTCGTCCGAGGGCGCCGGCGAGGGCGGCGGGGGCACGAAGTTGGAGAGCGGGACGCCCTGCGTGAAGGAGTCCAGGCACATGGAGTCGAAGTAGCGGGCGGCCAGCGTCTTGGAGTTGTTGGCGCTGGGGTTGAGCGTCTGGGCCAGCTGGTCCAAGGTGCTGTTGAACGGGGTCTTGAGGACGCAGGTGGCGCCGACGCCCGACGGCAGGCGCAGGGTGGTGATGATCTTCTGGGGGCTGGCGTCGGGCGACAGCTTGCTCCTGAGGGGGGGCGGGGCCAAAGAGGCAGCAGTTAGACCGAAGCAGCGGTTACTCAAAGGTCACGGAGAGTCGTTATTTCTGCGTTTAGGGCCGGCAACGCTGTCGCAGGATATCGACCAATCAGAGCTCTGCTCAGATGGAACTGACTGGTCACATGACTCCCTGTAGTTATATAAAATTTTGATTTCTTTAATTACAGTTAAATACTGTTCAGCTCTCCCTGTGTGGCATCGAGTCTCATTTCTACTTCTTTTACATATATATATATATATATATATATATATTTTAGCTGCTCAGCTGCGGCTCGGTTGCGTGCTTTTTGTTTACCCACGTTCATAGCGAGACAAACGGACACAAACGGATTAAACACACTAAAAGAAGTGAACTTCTGTTCACTTCTTCTCAATGAACTCAAACCACATTAACTCCATCACGGTGACTCCGGGAGAAACAACGGTAGAGACTGAAGGAGTGAATCCCACCTGTACTGAGGTCGGTCCTCGTTGGCGTACGGGATGAAGTTGCCTCTCGGCTGCGTGTAGTTGTGATACTGAGACGGGGACAAGATCAGAGGCGGCAAATCACCTGCAGAAACAAGACAAACAGCAGCTTAAAGCAGCGGAGCGGCTCTTTAATGCAACAAACTGCTGGAAATAAACTGTTCGGTCATTAAACAGGAGCCTTGAGCAGTTTTTCTGTTCATAAAATACACAAACGCAGGAAGTGTTTGTTGGATGATTTCTCTGCGTCTGTTCTTTTAAAAGCTCGTGTCTTCAGGAGTCCCGCTCGGTTTTATTTTCACCTCATAAATGGAGATTAAATGAGTGTAATGACGAGTATTTTAGTGTTTAACACCGTAAACATCTGGATTTACTGCAGGCTGCGTTCACAAGCCGGCGGATTTGAAAGCACTTTCCTCTCTAGTGAACAACGGGCTCACCGATCTCGGGCACCGACAGCGCGACCGTCATGGCGACGCACACGAAGAAGGCGGGCAGGAGGATCTGGGAGAAGAGGCCTTTGGTGTTCCTCTTGGCGCAGTGGTACCTCTTGACGATGAGGCCGTGAAACTGGCTGAGCTTCAACCACCAGCCTTCCAGCTTGAAGCTGCCCTGCCCCTCCAGGACCTCGGGCTCCGGGGACCTCGGGTTCTCCGCGTCCCCCCTGAGGCTGGCGGAGTCCGACTCCCGGCCGGTGTCGAACAGCGGGCAGTAGTCGCCGTAGAAGTCGGCGTAGAGTCCTCCCTCGTCGCCGCGCACCGAGCCGATGGACGAGGAGGACCGGAGGGAGGCCTGGCTGTGGCTCAGCCGGGAGCACGTCACCAGGTTGGTCAGCTCCACGTCCGGCTTCTGGCTCTGCGCCGGGGGGGGCGGTCCCAGCCTGCGGCGCCGCCGGGCCTCCCGAACCCACCGAGACCTTCCCCGCGGAGCTGCCCCCCGGGGAGCCCTTCATATCTGCCCGGAGACACGCAGAGAAAATCAGAAAATCAGACTTTCACACATCCTGCTGAAATCTCCAAGAAGTCGTGACCGGAGGAACGTTTCTCACCGGCGTCGCTGTTCTCCAGCGACTGGTCCTCCTCGGACACTTTGAGGAACACCTCCTCCAGCGTGGTGTCCATCACGCCGAAGCTGGTCAGGGCCAAACTGTCCAAGCTCTGCTCCAGAGCCTGGAGACACAACCACAGAGAGGACGTCAAACTACCGCAGCTCTCTCAGAAGATACCGGCATCCCGGTCTCACCAAACCAACCAGGTTCAGACATCTTCAACCCAAACGTCTCCACGCTGGGAACGTCTCATGGTGGATTTCAGCTGGTGGACCGAACTGCTTTTATTCCCTGTAAATCTTTTTTCAGATATTCTACATGACATACGTAGTTCCTTTGTTATAGCTACCATTCAAAGAAAAGTGATGCTCCTCAAACAACTTTCGAACCAAAAGTGGGAGTGGCACCAAATTTGCCTTGAATGTTCACTTGGCTCACCTCTACCTGTATGCCAAGTCTGGCGCCCCCTAGCTGCTGCCCTTGGTATCGCTTAAGGCCCCCACATGCCTGTAAAATGAGGCACCCCTAGCACCTTTTCCTTTGGTGGAGCTGCCATCATTCTTTTGCTGTGAAAAGAGATTTCAGCATCTCTGCTACAATTTAAATGAAGTTTTGAAATAAAAACATTTTTTGTGTGTGCGTACCTGGAACAGCCTCTCGAAGCAGCCCTTCTTGACGGCCTCGGAGGGCAGGACGTAGGACAGCTCGGTGTTGGAGTCGGACACCAGCAGGCACGACGCCACGAACTGGCGGATGAACTGGGTGACCTGAGCCTCTGAGCAAGGCGACAGAGACGAGGACGGGGACAGAGACGAGGGAGGCTGCTGCTGCTGGCTGCCCTGTCCTGAAGGACGACAGGAGGAGAGACACACGACGTGACCAACGGGGACGGAGGAAAGAGGCATGATGGGAAAAAACTCAAAACATGGAAATGTCACACACACACACACACACACACACACACACACACACACACACACACACACACACACCTCTCCCTTCGCTCTGCTTCTTCACCAGCGTCAGCTTGTATCCGTCTCCGTAGGTGCTCTTCAGGAAGAGCGGCGAGCCGCAACACTTGAGCTTCCCGTGCGAGATGATGGCGATGCGGTCTCCCAGGAGGTCGGCTTCATCCATGTGGTGGGTGGACAGCAGGATGGTGCGGCCTGGAGGGGGGGGGGGGGTAAAACGAGACCTTTTTAAACTAAAACCACTCAGGTTGTAGTTTACATTTGGAGAGATTTCCTTGAGGCGTTCCTGAGATATCACATTCATAGTGGGGGACAGATAGCAACTCATAGTGACCTTTAACCTTTGACCACCAAAATGTTATCACTTCATCCTTAAATTAAATTGAACGTTAGTGACAAATTTGAAGAAATTCAATCCAGACGTTCCTGAAATATCACCTTCATGAGCATATGTGATGGGACAGTGACCTTTGACCTTTAAACTTCACCAACTACCATCTTATGTTTTTGCCAAGTTGGAAGAATTTCCTTGGGACGTGGTGAGGACGTGGTGGAGCCGCCACTCACCCTGCTTGTACTTGAGGATGAGGTCCCAGATGGCCCGGCGGGCGTAGGGGTCGACGCCGGCCGTGGGCTCGTCCAGGATGACGGCCCGGGAGCCGCCCACGAAGGCGATGGCCACCGACAACTTCCTCTTCATGCCGCCGGACAGCGTCTGCACCAGGCTGTGGCGCTTGTTGGACAGCTCCAGGTCAACGATCATCCTGGACACACACACACACACACACACACACACACAGACACACACACACACACACACACACACACACATTTAGCCAATGGTCTCCCTGTAACCGTTACCAGCGTCCAGACGTGTCCTCACTTGTCCATCTCCTTGCGGATGTCCTCCTCCTCCATGCCCTTCAGCCGGGAGTAGAACCACAGGTGCTCCTCCACGCTCAGCTTGTCGAACAGCACGTTGTGCTGCGGACACATTCCCAGGTTCTGGCGGATGCGCTCCATCTCGGTGCGGATGTCGTGGCCGTAGATGGTGGCGGAGCCGGAGGTGGGCGGGAACAGGCCGGTCAGGATGGACCTGAGGACGGTTAATACGTCTTCAAAAATAATGGTGGGTTTTTATGTGTATTTCTTCAAATCTGGTGGTTTTACTTTTACTTGAGTGTTTTTTTGTTTTTTACCTCAAAGACTTTAATACGTTTTAAACTGTATTTCTTACAGAATAAAACACAAAAGTGAACTCTTGAAGCTCTTTGAACCACTGCGTCTTTAACATGCAGATTGTTTATTTTATATTTTAACTGTATTTGTTTAATTTTATGCATTTTATCTTTTCTTATGTATTTTATTTGTTCTTATGTATATTATCTGTTTCTTGTGTTTTTTATCTGTTCTTATGAATCTCATTTCTTTTCTATATATTTAAATTAACATCCGTCCGGGTTTATAGATCTTTTGCAACATTTATCTGAACTTTAAAGAAGCTTTTTTTTTTTTTTAAAGAGTTTAAACGTACATTTTCTTCTCCTGTGTTGACTTTTATCACCACACACACACACACACACACACACACACACTGCTACTCACATGGTGGTGGTCTTTCCGGCCCCGTTGTGTCCCAGGAAGGAGACCACCTGGTTTTCGTGCAGGTTGAGACTCAGCTTGTTGAGCGCCAGCTTGCTGCCGGTCTTGTAGACTTTGGTGAGCTTGTCGATGCAGACGACCAGAGGAAGGTGACTCGGCTCCTCCTCGATGCCGCGCATCTCCTCTGGAGGCACGAAGACCACGATATATAAATACGATACAGTAAACATTTAGGAAACTTCAGTTTACTGCGTCTCTTTTCCTGATTTTGTGGCTGTTGCTATTTTGAAAAGGAGTTAGAATTGAACCAAACTACAACTTCAGACGTGTTCTGATTGGATGAGAAATTAAAATGTTTATGTTCGTGGTGACGTGAGGTTCCACCAAACTAAAATCAACAGCTAACAAAGCAAAAAAAAGTTAACAAACAGCTAATTGTGCTTAAAAAAAAACAAAAAACAGCTAAACAAACAACAAACTATTGATCGACATCTGAAATCAAAGATCGACTATAACAGGCCTTACTCGTATACCGTTGCCATGACTACGAAGAGGAGAGGTGTTTTTGCCGTCAGAACGTCCCGTTAAAAACAATAAATCCCAACTCGCAGCTTGATTTGATCTCCTGACTGCAGCTACGTACCCGACCTCCGCTGGTCCATCGCACACGCCTGGTCCTCCTCCATCACGCTCAGCCGGGCGGCTCCGCCTCCGCACCACGGCCAATCCCAGGTCTCCACCCGCCCGCTGCCGGACCAGTAGGACCTCTGCAGGGGGAAGTACCACGGCCGCGGCAGCCCGTACATCCCTGAACACAAATCGGTTTTCTTTAAATCTATTCAATCTGAAGAAAAGAAGTGAGAAGAAAGTGGATTTCTTTCATCACCTGGATGAACCGCCTCGATGTACCAGGTGAGCACGCCGTACACGGCGGCGTCGATGATGAGCATCATCATGGACAGACCCAGGTTGAAGTCGTCGCCCTCTACTGGCGACTGGCTGATGGTGCGCCACTGGATGCCGACGCCCGCGACCTCGTACAGCGCGAAGTACTTGGAGCCGAGGCCGAAGGCGGTGGTGGACATCAGAGACTGGAGGAGAGGCGGGAGGTCGAGTCACTATCTCAGGAAAACTTAGTCTACGGTTTACGGTCTGCAGGTTGACGAGGGCGGATCCATAAATTCTGCACTGCGACAGGTGGAGAACTCTTGTTGCCATGGCGACACAGTTCAGGTGGTTTAATGAGAAGGTTTTTTCCCTCAGACGCCTCAGAAGGTGTTGACGGTCTGACAAGCAGCTAACAACATGCTAACAAAGCTAACAAACGGCTAATTGTGCTACTTTGCTAAAAGTAAACAGCCAAACTCAAATAAACAAACTAGCCGTCCCGAAAACGTGCGCAGCTCAGAAACTGTTGATGATTAAGTGCAGACATTTGTACCCGTCACTCATCGGGGTCGTAGCTTCCTGCTTCTCCGTGCTACGTCACAGTGCAGCACTGTTCCCGCGCAGCAGGAGCAGTTTCTGAACTGTTTTGATTCGCCCTCGTAAAACGTGAATGAAGGAGAAAAAAAGGCCTTACGGCGATGCACTTCTCGAAGGCGGTGATCTTGTCGTGGGCGACTTCCTCCCTGATGGCGACGTACATGTACGGCACGTAGCTCAGGAAGTAGATGATCCCGCCGCAGGCCGACGCCAGCTTCGCCTTCGAGTAGATCACCGACACCAAGAAGCTGGAAAACAAAAGAAGTTTTACTTTCATCGGACTGTTGCTGTTTGTTTTTTGTGGATTTATCACGTAAATCTCGATTCCTGCCTTGAGATCTCACCAGAACATGATGGTGGCGACGGCGTAGATGGTGAGGAAGAGCCAGATGATGAAGGGGTCGCTGTGGAGCAGCACCCGGCCGTACTTCAAGATGGCCGTCAGGGCGGTGACGGAGATGGACAGCTGGACGAAGCCGGTGATGAACCACGCCACCCAGTGGACGGCGTTGTTCAGGCCCATCATCTTCATCACCTGAGGGAGGAAGAGTCACCACGGTTACACGGACGACTAAAACCAGAGCCTATGGAGCCGGAGGCTTTTTGGAGCCGACCTCTAGTGGCACTCGCTGGTATTGCAGCTGAAGACACTTCTGCATCGGAACCATTTTACAGACCTGAAGCTACGAACTCTTTTATAAACAGTCTGTGATCGAACTACTTCAACGTCGTCGAACCCTGACCACGCCCACTGGTCCCTGATTGGTCGGCCCCTCACAGAGGAAAAACCGAGGCTGCGAGTGACAGTCAGGAGGAGTCGGGTTATGTTAATAGAAGTCTCGCCTCTTTGAGCCGGTGCTCCTTCTCAGCCACGATGTGCTGAATCATCATGGCGACGGAGTAAACCCAGGAGATCACCATGCAGAGAGGCATCATGTGCTCGATCACGAACAGGAAGCTGAGAGGAAAACAACAACAACAACAACAAAACACACGCTGTCAGTTTTTTTTTTTTTTAATTTTTACTGAACAGAAACTACCAGAAATAAATAACAACAACAACAAAAAAGCCTGCGGTCTCACTCGTCTCTGGTGTAACAGGGGTAAGGGAACATCTGGACGTAGTTCCCCGGCTCCACCACATCATGGCCCACGAACGTGTTAATGATGGCTCGCTCAATCATGTCTGCAGGGAAAAGAGTGACATCATCAGGAAAAGAGTGACATCATCAGGTAGGATAATAAACTTGAATAATACAATGGAATAATAATAATAATAATAAACTGTATTTGTATAAGCTGCACCCTTTTACACAAGAAAATGCAGCTCAAGAACATAAAAAACGTGTTGAAATGTAATTTAAAAATAAAAACACAAGACATCACATTCATAAAATAAAATAGTGAGAATAGAGAATAAAACATTTTAAAGGCGCAGTAGTCGCTGGTTTTCAGGGTGATTTCACCACCTTCAGTGTTAAAGCTCATATCTTGGTCATTTTAGTGTCGAACCATTCACACTGTATCTTGTTTTTTTCAGGACAGTCCAGGCTATCAGATCTGTCATTGTTTAATTTGATAATACTTGGAGATTTAAGTAACTTAACATTTATATCAAGGGGGGAAAAAAAATATTTAGTCTTGTGAAATTGTTGTGTTTTTTGGACACCATAAAATATTGTCAGTTGAGTTGTCTTATATAGTAGGTATAGTTATAACAGTGGAGAGGAGGTTGTGTAGAATATGGTAATATCTGAACCATGTTTGTGGGACACTATGACTCAGCAAAAAAAAAAAAAAAAGGTGCTCAGTGCCTCAGTGACGGGAAAATGAGATCATAATTGGAGATTCATGCAGAAAGCAATGACGCAACTATAACTTCGATTTATCTCCGCAACGCTTCGGTGCAGTTTTCATACGATTACATCTCAGTGAGGAACATGTCAACCGAGAAAGAAGAGGAGTGAATTTGAAGGCGTCCGTCGGTCAGTTAGAGCAGCTAGAAATATCTACAGAGGAAGAAATCCCCCAAAACCAGCAGCCTGCATGGACCTGCAGAGCAGAAGTGAGTGAGTGTGTTTGTGATCTGCGTGCTGCGAGGACTCCTCCCGGGCCGGATGCTTCGCCGTGGATCATCTTTCTGTGTCAAGACGAGCAGCTTCCCGCCTCCTGAATAAAAGATGACCTGCAGGGAGGGAAAATGCTGCAGCTCGGCCGGCGAGCGCTTTCTCACAATGAAGCCTTCTTCTGCGCAAGAACAAACTAAACCACCACAGAGGCCGGGTCTGATTTATAAGCCCGGTTCTGCTGCTGCCTTCTGCACCACTTCAGGATTTAAGAAGATGCAGGCGGAGCCGCTCACCCTGGATCCACACGAACCCGTACAGGAAGTAGAACTTCCCCCCCGTGTTGGGTCCGGGCCGCCAGTAGGCCCGTCGGATCTCGTTGGTCTTCTCCGTGAAGCTGGAGTTCTGCCGGATCTTGTAGAGAACGTGCGGCGGCAGCGAGCCGTCTCTGTTGGTCTGGAAAATCACACCTGGAAGGGAAAAAAGAACGAGCATTTACACACATTAAATACACGTACGAGTCGGATCAGGATTTTATTTGTTTAATGCGTTTCGTTTTTGCATCACAACTTCGTTGTGCAGTTCAGTTCCAGGAAATCGTGAAAACTAACGAAGAATTCCAGCGTTTTTTCAGCAAAAAAAGTCGTCAACAGAAGCTTTGCTGAAATTATCGTAGCAGATAAGTCGTCTTTTCTGAAGAAAACTTGTTTTATGAACAAAAATAAAACAAATAAACGTTTCGAAGTTTGCGAGAAACGTGGTCTTCACATTAAAATGATCTAATTAAATGCTTATTAAATGAGTTTAACACGTTAAGTTGTGCAGATTGATTTTAGTTTCTGTGCACAGTCTGTGTTGAATTGTTATTAATTAAACAGCATCTGAAGCTCTTATTTTGACAACTGATGTCAGTTCTTGTCAAGCTACGTCACTTTTATCATTTTTATAACTTTGAGCACCACGTTCAAATAAATAATTAAAAAAAGATTAGAAATAATTATTATCAAAGGAAGTGATTACATATTTATTCCTTTATACGGTAGTACCTAAAAAAAAATTATTTTGTTTTTCCTCGATTTAAAATTAAAAAAAATCTGCAAATCAAAAGAAAATTTGATCAAAATAATCACACAAAAAAACTGTGGCTGGACAGATTATGGCTCCTCCTCTCTTTAAATCCTCTCTGGAGAAACTTTAACGGACTCACTGGCGAACACGGACACGTTGTCCCGGTAGGCCTGGTTCAGCGTGTAGTTGACGATGCTGTCCTCGTCTGGGAAACCCTTGAAGACGTCCACGCTGACCTGGAGACACAGGAGACACCGCTGATGTTCAGATTCAGGACGGAGCTCCTGTTACTGCAGCGTCGGCGTTTTCCCACCCGGATCAATAGGATCCGGTTTCTCTGGGTTATTTTCTGACTCCAACCAGAGTCTGAGAGACTCAACGGATATTTAACGGGAACGTAAAAAAAAAAAAAAAAACTCCGGGGTTCAAATGTTCACCCGTCTATACGAGTTTATTCGGACTGCTCGTAAGAAATCTTGTTTTCATATATTTTTCAAATAAGAACAATAAAAACAGAAGAACTGAATGTAGTGACATCGTTGTCATGGTGACGAGCGGAGAGAGCGCTTTTTTTCTTGTACAAGTCGATGAAAAAGTTCAGAGACTCTTCCTGAAAAAAAACAAAAGAACAACTCCAGACTGCGAAAAAAAATAATCTAATAAGAGTCGTTATAAATCTGCACCTCCATGTTTATGTATTTGAACAGACGGGACAGATTTGGTGTCAAATTTTTGGCGAACAAAAAGCCGAATGCAGCGACCGTCGGGGGGCTACGACCACGTCGTTCTACGTTTCTATGCGTTGCCATGGCGCCACGGTTCAGGCAGAAGAAGCCGTGGCTTCCACGGACCTTGGACATGAAGCGCGTCCAGCCGCAGGCGGCGTTGTCGATGGTGTCCAGCTGCTCCAGCAGGGCGGAGGTGTTGGGCAGGCTGTAGTTTCCCTCCACCAGACGCTGCATCAGCTCGCTGTCGGTGGCGTTCAGCAGCTCGGGGTGCCGCTGGAGCTCCGAGGACAGCTGGAGGGGAGAGACACGAGTTTTCACATCCTGATACGACCTGGTACGAAGGAATGAAGTCAGAGGATGAAGGCCAACCTGCTGCAGCCACAGCAGCTGGCTGTGCAGCCGGCTCTCCTCCAGGAACGTCCGCAGCCGAGCCGAGATGTTCAGCCAAACACGCGTGTAGCGAGTCACGTTGCCCACGAACGCAAACGTCTCGTTCGCCTGAGAGGGGAAACAAAAAAATACGTATTTATTTATTTAGTATACACTAGATTGATCCTCCTGTCAGACGGGTCGGGTCGGTCCACGCGCCTTCTGGATCACTCGGTCCACCTGGGAGCCGATGGGCGAGTAGAGGATCTTGGGGTTGGTGGTCATGAGGTGGACGAGCAGGCCGAGGTTGCGCTGCTCTTTGCTGGTGAAGCCCAGAGAGCTCATGTTGCCCTGCTTCAGCGCCTCCGGCTCGATGATCCTGCAGGTCGGCACAAAATAAAATCGGATCATATTCTGTCAGGTTGGCCGGGACTCCTTCCTGTTCAGTTCAGGTTTAATAAATGACAAACAGTCGTTCCACGATGATATTTGTAGTTTTCATCAAAGTTGAACATGATTAGCTTTTTTTTCCTGATTAATTCCAGTTTGTTTTTTTAAGTAATTACTGCTCACATCTCATCAAAATTCTTGTAATTGTTTTTAATTGCTTTTTTTTTGTTTCAAGTTTTTTTGATTTGTTTTATTTGTGTCTGATGTCGTTGCAGCTCTTCGGACATTTATGGTGTATAAATATGCAAAATAAATAAATCTGACTTTTTTTGTCCCTAAAATGAGCTGAACGGTTTCAACCAAAACAAAACGCTGAAAGAGGCTAAAATGTTCCAACTCTGCGGGTTTCGTTGATGTTTCACGTTGCAGCCTTTTGACTGATTGTTCATATAAAATATTTATTCATGTTAAACCTGTCACATCGTCCAACTGAAGGTGGTTTTTGTTTATTGGCCTTTTGAAGCAAAGCGGTAGTAAACAGGAAGTTGTTCCCAAACAGGAAGTTGTTCCCACACAGGAAGTTGTTCCCACCTGTTGTTGCCACAGAGGATCGGCTGCAGGCCGGCCCACAGCTGCACAAAGGCTGAGAACTGAGAGTGAGGGTTCTCCGCCTCCTCCTTCCCTTTGCCTCCTCCTCCTGCTGCTCCTGCTCCTCCTGCTCCTCCCTCCGCTCCTTCTTCCGCCTCCTCCCCGGGGACGTCGGTGGTGTTGGGGCCCCAGGTGGTGGTGTTCAGGGACCAGGTGAGGTTGGCGGCGGGCGGCGGCGTCCGACCGGCGCAGGCTCCTTTGGGCAGCAGGCGAGCGAGGCCCGACAGGAGGTCCACGTCCTGGAGGAGGCGCTCCACGTCGGCCAGGTCCTCCAGCAGCGCTCTGAGGTGCGACTGGGGGAGCGGCACCAGGGAGGCGGGCCGCTGCAGGTGGAGCTGTGGGGGGGAGGGGGGTTATTATGACGGAAAAGAAACCGTTGAACTCTTTGTGTTTACAGCGGAGGTTTTCCTGCGTACCTTCTCGGCGACGCTCTGCGTGTCGATCTGCTCCTTCAGCTCCTGGCTGAGCTGCCTGAAGCGCTCCGACCTTTGACCCTCCGCCCCGCCGCACACGGCGCCGCGGTACGCCTGCAGCGCCGGCCGCTGCCTCTCGGGCACCGGCAGGATCTCCCCGAGCTCGGAGCCCCCGCCCTCCCCGCAGGTGAGCAGCTCCAGCATGGAGCCGGTGAGCAGGACGGCCTGCGGAGGACAGAATCAGCTGACTGTGCAAAACACAACAAAACAAAAACCGGCGGACCCGAAGTGCATTCTGGGACTTTGTACCTCGGCCTCCTTCAGGCCCGGCCGGTCGCTCCTCTGGTCGCCCGGAGCCTCGGCGAGGCCCAGAGCCCGCGACATGAGTCTGAGCAGAGCCTGCCGGTGGGCTGCTGTCGTCGGGTCGCGTAGAGCTCGGTGGATCAGACCTCCGTCCAGACTCTCAACACCTCCCAGCAGCTGATCCTGAAGACGCTCCAACAAGTTGGAAGAGCAAGTCAGAGAAAACTTGACTGATTTCACATTCATTCGACTTCGGTGGTGTCCAAAACGGGGTGTGTGTGTGTGTGTGTGTGTGTGTGTGTGTGTGTGTGTGTGTGTGTAATAACCTTCAGATGAAGAACTTTGTCTGCAGGTTTCTGTTTGGTGTCTTTTGCTCCTTGAATCGAGCTCTGAGTTCCTCCGGTGTCTCTAACGGACGTACCGAAGATGAGACTGTACACCTGCAGGACACACACACACACACACACACACACACACACACACACACACACAATAAGTATGAAGCTGGAGCGTCGCAGCAGGTAGAGGTGGAGGTAGAGATGGAGGAGGAGGAGGTAGAGGTGGAGGTAGAGATGGAGGAGGGAGAGGAGGTGGAGATGCGTCACCTCTCTGAGGCTCAGCGGCGTGTCCAGCAGCAGGACGGCCGAGGAGTCGGACAACGAGAGATTCTTGATCAGGAACTGATGGAAGACCGACTGGTTCTTCAACACGCTGGCCAGCGTGAAGCCTGAACAACACACACACACACACACACACACAGACACACACACACACACACACACACACACACACAGACACACACACACACACACACACACACACACACAGACACACACACACACACACACACACACACACACAGACACACACACACACACACACACAGACACACAGACACACACACACACACACACACACACACACACACACAGACACACACACACAGACACACAGACACACACACACACACACACACACACACACACACACAGACACAGACACACACACACACACACACAGACACACACACACACACAGCATGATTTAAAATGAGCTTCCAAACGACACGTCGACATATAAACATGTTTTTGTTCCTTTATATCAGTTTTTTTTACATTTGTATTTTCTTGCTTTGAGCTTCATGTCTTGTATGAAAGCTGCCAAACAATTCAAGTTATTGTTATTATTTCTATTATTATTATTATTATTATTATTGTTGTAGAAATGAACACCTTGGCTGCTGTTGAAGCTGTAGTCCGGCGGTAGAGGGGCGGAGCTTAGACTCTCCAGGTGCTGCTGCAGGGTCTCCAGCTCTTGACCCAAACCGGGCCGGTCGGACGCGAAGAGTCGGTTCTGTTCGACCACCTCGCTGATCCGCTCCAGCAGCTGGGTCACACTGAGGGACGGAGACGTACAGAGACAGAGAGGTGAAGGATGTGATATAAAAAAAATATTTTGATAACGAAGATTTTAAAACATGCAAACTAAAGTTCCTTCTCTCACGTGGAGTTCTTGTACTGCAGGAACCCGAACTCGTCCCGCTGCCCGTCCGGACACAGCGACTGCATGATGGGAATGATGCCGGCCGAGGTGAGCGGGGCGGCGCTGTAGAAGGCTGGACGTGAGGAAGAGGAGGAGGAAGACGAAGCCAGCAGATAGAGGAGGAGGAGGAGGAGAAGGAGGAGGAGGAGGTGAAAAAGAAAACCGTGAGGACCAGACAGGTACGATGAGGATGAAGAGGAAGAGGAAGACCGGCAGCAGCTGACGGTCAGAGAGATGTTCTGACCCGTCATGTTGGACAAAAACTCAGCTCTTGCTAACGGCTGCATGTTGCCATGGTTACCGTCTCCAGTGTGGATGCTGTTCATCCTCCCACAAAAAACCCCACTTCCTGTCATCCTGCCGCTCGCTTTCTCTTTCATATCGTCGTAATCTTTTTCCTCCGAGAGCTCCTCAACATTTATTCACATAGCTGAGCTTCACCCCAAAAACAGCTGAATCAGCTTCTTTTTGTGAACGTTAACAAACATTTATACTCAACACACACATTGTTTCACAGCAGCTTCAATTCAGCAGCATGTTTTTTTCCTATAAACCTCATATGTGTGACGGTGTGAAACTGGAGGGCTTTTAATTTGAAAAGTAATTCTTTATAGCTCCGCCCCCCTGCTGTTTACAGTCCAGCTGATGAATATTTTACATTATGTCATTTTACCTCATTTGTGAGCAGCCATTTTGTTTCCAGCTCAGTGTGAGAGTCTCTGCTGTGTTTCTGTCCTCTGATCTCTGTGTCTCACTGAGGGGGGCGGAGCCTCAACTGCTGAAGTCTACGACAGGAAGTGGTTTTAGAGCTTCATATGAGCTGTTAAAATGTGCACCCGATATTTTAACTCTTATTTACATCCTCTGAGTTGCTTCTCTTTTTTTTGTTTAAACTTCAGGTATTTAAAAAAAAAAAAAAGGAAAAGAAAAGTTCAGGAATTTGATTTTATAAAAATAAATTAAAGCAACACCGACACTTAAAGAGCGAGTTCCTTTTTGAAATAACAGTCGTGGGTCAGTTCGTCCTCTCTGACCGCCACGGAGAACAAAGGTCATTAAATTCAGGTGTTAAATACCGACGTCAGGTTAAACGTGAACAGCAGAGAGGCGTTAACGGGAAAAACAAACACAAGAGAAACCACACAAAGTACACACCGAGAGGTTACACAATCACAAGAGGGCCAATAATCATCGGGATTAGATCGGCTCCATGTCCACAGCGATATTCATGCAGTGTGTTCCTCTGTGCAGCAACGCTAATCTGACCTTCCACGATACGAAGGTCACACGGAGCAACAGGTACGTGAACATTAGTGATGTCACCATGGAAACCTGAAACTGGAGCAGAGAAACATCAGATTTATGGGAAGAGAAAATCTTCAAGCCGAGTGTTCCTGAGCCCATGCAGTGATTTCCACTGAGTCAAACTTTGTAAATCCTCAACAGGTGGGTTTTCTTGAGTTGTGCAACGGTGAATTCGTCCCCCAGAGTCAGACTGTCAACACCGAGTTCCACTGGGAAAATTCTGAGGGGAAACATTCGCTGTGAACCACCTGAACTGTGGCGCCGTGGCAACAGGGCTCTCCACCACGACAACACAATCGTAGCTCCCTGCGACTTCTTTCTGTTCCCAAATACTTAAGTCTGATGTTTCTCTGCTCCAGTTTCAGGTTTCCACGGTGACGTCGCGAATGTTTGACGTACCAGCGGTCACGTTAACGTGAGGAACTCCGTGACGATGTTGAACTGTTGAATACTTCGTCGTGGAGGTCGTTGCTTCCTGCTGCTCCGTGTGCATCACCGTGCTGCGTTCAGGAACTCTGAACTCTTCGATCGCTCCTCTTACAGTCAAGCATCCAGATTCATATTCACGCTGCGCTGATCTGGACGTGGATCGAACGCATAACGAGGACGTAACGCCCACACAGAGGAACGACACCTCTGAAACGGGGTTAACAGGGAGATTTAAAGGTTTTCATTAACACATCCGCTCAGCCAGAAAATAAACGACGAGTAACACTTACACACTGGTCCGTCCAACATGCGCAGAACATGCGGAGAACATGCGGAGAACATGCGGAGAACATGCATCATCATGCACGAGGAAAAAAGAAAAGAAAGAAAACGAGGTGACGTAAAAGAACAAAGGAGACAAAAAGCATCAAAATAAACGTGGTGCTGAAACTACAGCAGGCGATGGAGGCAGACCACATGTCAACAACAGCATCACGACATGGATGATGTCACCCTCCTTGGTTTTGTCCCTTACGGGCTACTGTAGAAACTTCGGGGTGAGCGACACAAGCGATATATAATATATAAAGTTATTAATATAACAACGGGACTGAGAGCCTTCAGGAGACCACGTTGATGAAACTTACCTTCCTTCACGGGTATCGCCGGCTTCTTCTGCCTCAGCCCGAGGAGGATGAAGAAGAGGACGAGCGGGATGAAGATCTCGAAGGCCAGAACCCACTAGAGGAGGAAAGAGACGCAAAAATAATAAATCATTAAACAAATAATAATATTTAATTAATAAAATCACGTATAAAAAACCCTACTGATTTGTTTACTGATGATCTGGAAACCTTCAGTCCTAAAACAGTCTGTTGGAGACGCCCCCTAGTGGCCCTCAGCGGTATTACACAGGCTTCTCTTATGAGACCCTGTGGGTAAAAACTGGTCTTGTTTTCTAGTTGTCTCGTAATGCACCGAAAAGCTGACTGCCAGTCGCCATCAAACAACACCAAGACGAAGAAGAAGAAGAAGAAGAAGAAGACGACGAAACACGAGGAACGGGACGAATAATCGATTAATAATCAAACTGTTCAGAGCGAATTTCTAAGAGTACTTTCAATCCTTGAAAAGTGTACGATAACGAGGCCACGTAAACTTGTGTGTGTCTGTCTGTCTGTCTGTCTGTCTGTGTGTGTGTGTGTGTGTGTGTGTGTGCATGTTGAATATGACAGCATAGTGCTCTCTTGTTACATTGTCCAAACTGAATCACAGGAACCATGACGTCTTTGTGTGTCCGTCTTGGACACCCACACACACACACACACACACACACACCCACACCCACACACACACACACACACCCACACACACACACTCTCTCTCTCTGCCTGTCTGTGAAGGTCATGACAAACAAATGGGCCTTTTAGACAGTAAACAAGAGACCTCTGACACACCGAAGTTTTAGAAAGTTTGATTGATGTAAAGTAAATGTGGCTCTGACAACTGAACACACACACACACACACACACACACACACACACACACACACACACACACACAGTTACCGAGAGGACCGTCGGTATTGATTTTCATGTCTTGGAGGAACAAAAGCAAAAGTCTGATTAGAATAACAAAACAGCAAAGCACTCTGGGAAGGAAAGAGAAAGAGAGCGAGAGTCTGATGCTGCACTTTACACAGACATCCACATTTGCATGTTAGAGGTCGCCCACGGCAACATCTTCCACGGCAACGTCTCCTTTTCTTACAGCTGAACTAATCAATAGTTTCAATCCGCAGTGGATCCCGTGACTGAGTGAGCATATCGATCGCTTCGTAGCTTCAGCCGTGTTTCCTGCAGCTGCATGTTCAACTCCCGCTTCCAGAAGAAGTTGGGACGCCGCGTAAAATGTAAATAGAAACTAAATTGTGATGATTTGTAAACTCATATTTAATTGAAAATAGACCCAAGACAATATATCAAATGCTTCAGGGAGATATTAGATTTTTTTTTTTCTTCACAAAGTTGGCAGAGTTTACCTTTGTGTTGAATCACCTTTTCTTTTGACAACACTCTGTAAAACGTGTTGGGAACTGGGGAGACCAGTTTCTAGAGTTTTGAAAGTGAAATGTTGTCCCACTCTTCCCTGATATTGGATTTTTAGCTGCTCAACAGTTCAGGGTCTCATTTGTCCTATTTTTTGGTTCAAATGTTTTAAACAGGCACCCGGACTCTTCCCTGGAGTTTTAAAAATATAATGTGGTCCCATTCTTGCCTGATATCTGGTTTCCTCTTCACACGGTAGAGTTTTAACCTGCATTTGTGGACGCAGTGATGAACTGTGTTCACAGACGATGGTTTTCACAAGTGTTCCTGAGCCCATGCAGTGATTTCCACTCCAGAATAGTGTGTTTTTAATGCAGTGCTGCCTGAGGGCCCGAAGATCACCACCATCCAATATTGGTTTCCAGCCTTGTCCCTTGTGTTCAGAGATTTCTCCAGATTCTCTGAATCTTTTAATGATATTATGAACCGTAGACGATGAAATCCACTAATTCTTTGTAGTTTTACGTTGAGGAACATTATTCTTAGATTATTGAACTATTTTCCAACACAGTCTTTCAGAGTGGTGAACCTCTCCCCATCTTCACTGCTGAGAGACTCTGTCTCTCTGAAATCATCTTTTATACCCAATCATGTTACTGACCTGTTGCCATGGTAACCTGATTAGTCTAGTCTTTTGCAGAGTTTTTGGAAACGTGTTGCTGCAAACAAATTTAAAACGAGCAGATTATTTTTCATAAAGCAATAAAATGTCTCAGTTTCAACATTTGATATGTTGTCTTTGGTCATTTTTTCAATTAATTAATTGATTCATTCAGTTTTCCGGTGGTTTATTAGCAACATTTTGGGAATGCACACAATGAGTTTTATGTCCAAATACAGCAGTTTAGATCAACTTCTGGTTTGTTTGCACAGTCTGACTTTGTGTGTGTGTGTGTGTGTGTGTGTGTGTGTGTGTGTGTGTGTGTGTGTGTGTGTGTGTGTGTGTGTGTGTGTGTGTGGACTCCAGAGATAAAGAGCCAAACTGTGAGAATCTGAATTTATCCTTGAACAACCTCCATCACAAAGAAGTGATACACACACACACACACAGACACACAGACACACACACACACACACACACACACACACACACACACAGAAGCTGGTGTTTCTAGAAGAGAACATGCCAGAGTTGTGCTCATGCATGTTTCCCACCGTGCCTACACACACTTGATGAGTCATCGCAGCGCTGTGATACTCGTGTATGAACAACAGAAGGACGCTCTCAACGATGGATTTCATGTGGCGCCTTTTTCAGGACACCAGAAAGCACAACTGGACATCAACAGATAACACGTGAACATCTGCAGCGTCTCGTAGTGACCGAGACGATCACAAGAACACAGAAACCCTTAAAGACCGATCAATACGCCCCGAGTGAAACATCTTCTACCTCACAAACCATCTTTGGCTGAGAGCACGCCGATCGGCAGCTAGCGGTGACGTCATCAACCAGCGATGTCATCAACCATCAGTGATGTCATCATCCATCAGTGATGTCATCGTTGGTTTGTGAACGTTATGAATCCTCCAGTTCAGATTCTGTCCGTCACCATCTTTGCTAGTTTGGAGTGGTTTGGAGCAGGAAGTGACCATATTTGGACGAGCTGGGGGAGGAGCCAGCGGTGGATCTGACCAATCTGATCGGAAACCTGACGATACTACGTCCCGCCCACCGATAGCTGTAACCTGACTGCACCACAGGCCTGTCAATCAAACAGACACGCCCCCAAAAACAGGTCTTCTTGAATCTTCTTTTCTAATGAATGAGGGATTATTTTCAGATGGACCTCCAGAAAACTAATAAGAAGGAGTGAGTGACATTTTTGCAATGACGCACACACACACTCACATTTGTAAGCTAATATGTCAACATGGAAACATGGCGCACACACACACACACACACACACACACACACACACACACACACACACACACACACACACACACACACACACACACAAAAGCTCCTGCTGATTGAAGAACGTCAACACTGCTGCTGATGCCACTCAAAACATTTGGAATCACAATGAACCCAATGTTTGAGACTCTGAGTGGGCGGGAGGATGGACAACACACACACACACACACACACACACACACACACACACACACACACACACACACACACACACACACAGGGCAGATAGGGAAATGACACAAAGACGCCTCAGAGGATGCCGTCGTCATGTTTAAATATTTTGTGGAGACAAACCTTCACTGTTTCGGCCTTTCATGGCAATTTATCAAAGATTCATTCTTCAAAAATGGCAAATGAACAAATGGTCTTTTCTCCGAGACAATAAGAACAATAAACGAGAAAAGATGTCAAATTTGGGAGAAAATCTCTGAGGCACCAAATCAGACCTGCAGACGTCCAAACTATGAACACAACTGTTTTTATTTCATTTCTGGCATGAGGTTGATCAATAACAACACATATGATCCATCTCTCCTAAAATCAGAGACAGCTCCTTACATGTTACTTTTTTAAACCAGACGTGACCATATTTGGACGAGGAGCGAGAGGGGGTGGATCTGACCGGCTTTGCCCCGCCCACTTACACAGGAAACCTGACTGCACCACAGGCATGTCAATCAAACAAGACACGCCCCCAAAAACAGGTCTTCTTGAATCTTCTTTTCTAATGAATGAGGGATTATTTTCAGATGGACCTCCAGAAAACTAATAAGAAGGAGTGACTTTATCTGATGACACCATGATGACTTGTGGAAAACATTTACTGAGAACTTTTAAACCTCTAGTGGCACTCGGTGGTATTGCACTTTAAGACACTTCTGCATCGTTCACTTTTACGACCCTCGGAGACTACGATCATTTTTCCATCCAGTCTGTGGGAGAAAGGCCGGTGAAGACCTCTCGAGAAAAACATACATCAGCCTGAAGAGGTTTCGTCTCCCACACGAACACAAAGGATCTGTAACGCTGCTGCTGATGTATTATTAAGCACACGCTCACCACTCATGTGCAGTTCAATTATTCAAAGGGCCGATCATGACTCTGCGATGAGCTGGATGAGTGGGGGGGGGAGGGGGGGTGGTCAGAGACCACTGAGGGGGAACGGATCCACACCAGGTGCCAGAACGTAGCTCCGCCCATCATCATCACCAGGCGTGTCGGCAGGTACGGAGATCTGAGACGGTGACACATTCACAGTCACTAAATGATATTAAAAATCGAGTTGATTTATCTTGTTTGATTTTTCCAGCGCTGCTTCTCAAGTCGAGTGGAAAAAGTGTCTTCAGCTGCAATACCAGCGAGTGCCACTAGAGGTCGGCTCCAAAAAGCCTCCGGCTCCATAGACTCCCATTCAACTTCTCTCATCAAATCCAAAGTGAATAAAATGTTCGTAAATATCCCGTCATCATCTAGAAAACTCGTTCTCCTGCTGAGAGTCACTTCATGTGCAACAGGAACCTCCTGATTAACTCTTATAAATGGTTAAAAATAAAGAAAAACGTGTCCAACGGTGGATCCAGAGAGCTCTCCAGCACCGACAGAAGAGTTTGCTGCAGTGTGTGTGTGTGTGTGTGGTGTGTGTGTGTGTGTGTGTGTGTGTGTGGTGTGTGTGTGTGTGTGTGTAACTGTAGTAGAAGAAGCAGGTGTGTATAAAACCCAGCGAGGCTTTGCAGGAAGGTCTCAGTGGATCCTTAAACGTGACGTCAGAGCGGGAAGGTGTGAGGAAGGTTTTTCTTTTTTCATTCCTGCTTGCGTCCGCTGTGTGAGGACAAAGTCGTCTCCCGTGGGGGGAGGGAGGGGGGCGGGACACTCGGTCCAGGCTGCCAGGGAGTCGTCCTATTGGTCGACTTTCCACAGAGACAACCAACGATGCACTTCCCTTCGTACACTAACATATAGTACTGGTTCTGTTTCACGCAGCTGCTCTGCGCTGACAGGAAGTGACCTCGTCATGTGAACACGTCACCCTCCAAAATATCTGCAGCTTCCATTTTTCAGCTTCCCCGCCGGCGGGACGTCGGCGGTTCATACGGACTTCTTCTAAAAGGAAAAGCAGAATTAACCGGATGGATTATAAACAACGTGACAACGAACACGGACGTCGTTTCAGGTGTGAAAACGTCTTAATACGCTGGAATAAAAACACCGTCCATCCGTCACCGTTTCATCACCTGATGTAATAATCCACGCTGCAGTACCCCCCCCCCCCTTTCCTTAATGGATGCGTCATCTTCAGTCGCGCTGCCAAACACTGCAGCCTCTCCCACTAATCACTCTCGTCTTTTAAAAGGGAACCCCTTCAACCCTTTAAAAGGAATATTGCTGATTTACTTTAAATCCCCAAATTATAACTCCCCCCCTCCCCCCACCCCTCCTACTGAGCCATTTCATTTAGCTTAAAGAGTTCAGAGCTGGTTTGTCCTCCAGTAATGGAGCTAAAGGACAATAAAAACCGTGTGGTGAATGTTTGGATAAACCTCAACCTCCTGTTAAACCTCCGTCCCGTTAAACACAAGGATCCACCCAGAGGACATCAGAGGACGTCAGAGGACGTCAAACATCAGTCTTCAGATGATGTAACGCTCACTCATCGTCCCGGATCCCGTTCACAGACATCAGCCTCGTTTCAACAAAATCAATTTTTTTTTTTTTAATTTACTCATTTGAATTTGCAGTCTTCGTAAAAAAAAAAACTCAAAAAAACCCTGCAAAACACACACACATACACACACACACACACACACACACACACACACACACACACACACACACACACACACACACACACACACACACAGAAGGCGAGTTGAGTCCACATTATGTTGCATTCGGTTTCATTGTTATTGTTCAGTGTTAAATATGGAAAAAAGAAAAAGCATCAAACTCTAGAAGGTTTTAAAACGTCAGCAAAATCTTGAAGGTGGTTATTTTTTATAGATCAGTAAAATATCTGGAATATAATCAATGAGCTGCTCGCTCGAAAAAAAAATTCTCTAAATTAAGCGACAGTAATTCTCAGTAAAATGATCCTCAATGTAAAATGTTTACCAAGATGCTTCAAATTCACCAATTTTTTTCGGGAACCTCAGAAGCTGATGAATCATATCTATCGGATACACAAATAAAATGTTTTATTATTGTTCCTGATGTGGATTGAAGATGCTCCTAATCTGGCTGGTTCTGTCCTCTTCATCATCATGGCTTATTGAGATGGAGGGATGGAAAAAAAATACCCATTTCATTGATTTGAAATTAAATCTACACACAATAAAGTGCGCAAAAAGGAAGAGGTTTCTCATCTATAGATCTAATCTGTGTTTGGTGCACCTCCCAGGAGGAGGAAGAACACCTCAATAATTCATGGGCTGTCTGAGACCCTTTATTTTCCAGCACCAACCAACGCTGCTGCTGCTGCTGCTGCTGCAACAGACCGCCAGCCACAGGAAAGACTTTCTGCCAGCAGCACCGAGACATCCCATAATGAGCACTGCGCGGCTGGTTTGGTGATCGTAGGGAGGATTTATCTGACATGTTTCACATCTAATCCAGCTGCAGCACCTATTTTAAGACCGATCAGATTCCTGGCTGCACCTTCAGTGAAAATATGTTGTGCTGCGTTATTAGAGGTCAACAGATGGAGTTATTATCCTCCAAATAAAACCCTGACGTAACGTCCACGGCAACAGATAATAAATATACAAAACCCAACACACGAAACATCCAACATCCATTTTTTTTTTTTTTTTTTTTTTTAATCTTCAACAGTTGCAGCTGGGACCGGGACCGGGACCATTAGGCCACGCCCACTCGTGACTCCACTAGAATACAATATTTTTCGCCGTGAGAGACGCGTGTACCAACTTTCATGAGTTTTTGAACATGATAAAACCGGCAAAAATGCAGTTCTTTGCAGAGAAAAATAAGGAACGAGAATAATAATCGCTTGAATAACAACTGGACTTTCACACCATCGGTGCTTGGGCCCGAAAAATGTGTCCATCAGTTATCTCGGTGTTGTTAGCTAAAGTCACTCCTTCTTATTAGTTTTCTGGAGGTCCATCTGAAAATAATCCCTCATTCATTAGAAAAGAAGATTCAAGAAGACCTGTTTTTGGGGGCGTGTCTGTTTGATTGACAGGCCTGTGGTGCAGTCAGGTTACAGCTATCGGTGGGCGGGACGTAGTATCGTCAGGTTTCCAATCAGATCAGTCAGATCCACCTCTGGCTCCTCCCCCAGCTCGTCCAAATATGGTCACTTCCTGCTCCAAACCGCTCCGAACTAGCAAAGATGGTGACGGACAGAATCTGAACTGGAGGATTCATAACGTTCACAAACCAACGATGACATCACTGATGGTTGATGACCTCACTGATGGTTGATGACGTCACCGACCAAATAAAACCAAACTACAGGTGTGAAAACTAAATAAGAACTTTTTGTGAAGAAAAGTACAAACTGCATGTTTAGTCATTTTCTCTGAAAACTGTTAATATGAACTGTTGATTGGTGCTGCTGTAGTAAAAGAAAAGTGAATAATTGTACTGATGAATTTCCTGATGCAAACAGCTGCTGTGCAAAATGTAGAAAATCCTAACTGACGTGGACAGACAGCGACCGCGGAGCTCAGCTGTACGGAACATTTAGTCTCCAGGAGTCTGACCTACATCCAGTCTCTCTCTGTGAATGATAGTCTTACAGCGGGACGGGCAGCGCCGGGTATCTATGGAGACTGCAGAGAGAGACGAGGACTCGGAGACTGAGATTTTAAAAAAAAAGAAAAAATGAATAGAGAAAAGAAAAACACAGAAGAGGACACGCAGAGAGAGAGAGAGGAGATGGGAGAGATGAAGGATGAAGCTGCTGACTGATAAGAGAAGTGTGCAAATCTGCAGCAGAAGGTTAACTGACAGCTAAATGAATTATAAATGCGATCTGTAAAGTCTAATAGAGCAGCAGCTGGTTCACGAGGCCCGGCACCGGAGACAGCCGAGGTTATCTATGAATCCTGCAGCTCCTCCTCTGGAGGGGAACTCAGACGCTGCTGAGAAGCTTTTATTCTGTCTGGAAATGTTGGTTGAGGACGCGATTTATTTAAAACATTTAATGCATTTAAAAGATACAACACTCCCCCGTCCGACCTAATAACCAGACGGACAAGTCCCTACAGATTAAACTGATTTAGTATTAAAAGTAGTGATACAAGTCATATATCCCCCCCGCCCCCTTGCCCCCTGTGTGTTGCCATGGAGACGGACCTTGCACTATCAAAAAAACAATTATATTCTGAGAGTGAATCGGCCTCCACAATATGAACACATTTTGGGATTACATACTTTATTTAGTTGGTAACTTGTTGTACAATAATAACAAAAAAATGTTTTTAAATGTAATCAACATGTGTTCATATTGTTGGAGGCAATTCACTTTTAAAAATATATATTAAAAAAAAACAAAAAACGTTTTGTTTCATGTGATCTCCGTTTCCATGGCAACACACGGGGGGTATGACTAACAACTTGGTAAAAACAATCAGTCGACTCTTATGTAACGTACGCCATGTTTACTACTCCAGGAAGTAGACCCGCCCCCTTAGCAACGACCCTAGCAACAGAGAGGATTTCTAGTCTCCGACTGAATAAATACAGAACATAGAAACACTAAACTGATCAGCTAGCTCAGTCTGGTTGGAACAAAGATATCTGATGAACAAAGATATCCGATGAACTAAGATATCTGATGAACTAAGATATCTGAGGAACTAAGATATCTGAGGAACAAAGATATCTGAGGAACTGAGATATCTGAGGAACTAAGATATCTGAGGAACTAAGATATCTGATAAATAAAGATATCTGATGAACAAAAATCCATGGACTCGTGTTTTTTTGTGATTTTAAGTGCGTGACTATCCGCGGTGTTACGGTACGAGGTTTGTACGCAAATACTGCCTGTCTGAGAACAGTAAAAATGAAGGATGACAAATACCTTTAAAATGCACTAAATGAAGTAAATATAAAGTCCACCAGTGACGAAGTGTTTGTGTTTATTTATTCACAGAAAACACCGAGTGATTATTTCCATGAGAACATCTTGATGTAGTTTTTTTTGGACCCGGGCCGCGATGCGCCTGATTCCTGCCCGGTCTCCGTCAGCAGGGGGTGAGGGGTGCCGGGGGTGGGGGGTAACATATGGGATTGATGCTATCGGAGCTTTAGTGCCGAGTCGGCCGTTCTGCTCCCCTTCATCAATCCCGTGGTCGAGCTTTAACGAGGCCAAACCGGCCGGCGCCGTCAGAAATGTGGACAGAAATGACGCAGCTGTTGCTATTATTATAACGGGAGCGTCTCTTGTGCCTCGTCAGAGTTGGATGTCTTGCAGGTAGATGGGCTAAAAATAGCCCCCCTCCTACCTCCCCCCCTCCCCCCCCCCCCCCACCACACACACACACATAAACACAAACCGCTCCATCAGGACACCAGCAGCCGTCTGAGGACACATCCAGCCTCAGCTTTCAGCACAAAAACCTGGCTGAAATAAAGCTGGCGACGGGCATGAGGACTTCTGATGACTAATAATAGACCCCGGAGGGATTAACGGAGGCACGATATGTCGAGTCAGACGCGTGTAGAGGTCACGCCGTCAGATCACACCGCACCTCCGTTTCTATTTGATCTGAAGGTGACGCTGTCGGTCGGGAGTGATTGTGTGTTTGTGTTTGTTTAACTACAGAAGAAACAAGATGGCGGTTGGGCTGCAGACTGAAAAGCCCCCCAAAAAAGACGCCCGTCAACCACTCAGATAATCTGAGCAATAATCTGTCAGCACGGAGAGCTGAAGTCAAACAAAACTTTTCAGTTGTGTTGCAGATAACATCAAAAGTTCGTAGCTTCAGGTCTGTAAAATGGTTCCGATCCCGAAGTGTCTTCAGCTGCAATACCAGCGAGTGCCACTAGAGGTCGGCTCCAAAAAGCCTCCGGCTCCATAGACTCCCATTCAACTTCTCTCATCAAATCCAAATTTGTAAACACAAATACAACCTGACTGCACCACAGGCCTGTCAATCAAACAGACACGCCCCCAAAAACAGGTCTTCTTGAATCTTCTTTTCTAATGAATGAGGGATTATTTTCAGATGGACCTCCAGAAAACTAATAAGAAGGAGTGACTTTAGCTAACAACACCGAGATAACTGATGGACACATTTTATTCACTTTGGATTTTATGAGCCAACAGCTGCTGCTACAGGAAGTGAATATGCAAATGATTTGGTCCGACTGGTGTCCGTGACTCTTGTGTTCAGGCACCGAGAAGATAAACAGTGTTTGAGCTGGTGAACGAAATCAATGAGTAACTTTTTCTGTTTCACGTTCAACACGTCTGATTTCAGGTCTTTCAAAATAAAAGGAAGCAGCAGCATAAAGACAAACGCACACCGGAGAGATTAAAAGATGATTTGATGCACCTTTATTGAAATCACCATAATGAATGTTTCATCTCAATCTGCATCATCGAGAGTTTAATAAACTATGAAACACCGTCAGAGATCAGAAGCTGTTTAAAAAAAAAAATAATGCACCTTTGCCTTTAAAATGCATATAGCTTATTTTATAATTTACTCTATTTGTGTTTATTTTCATGCATTTTATTTGTTCTTATGCATCTAATTTCTTTTCTATCTGTTTTAATGTGAAAGACTTCATGTCATTTTCTTGCTGTAAATCACTTTGAGCTGCATTTCTTGTATGAAAGGTGCTCTACAAATAAAGTTTATTATTATTAATATTAAACCAAAAACAGACTAAAAATCCTGCTTCGAACTCGACAATCTTCTTGACACGGAGTCACTTTCTAACGCCGTCTTTTTTTTTTTTTACATGAGCATAAAAACAATAAATAAATAAATACGATAAATTATTTTCACATCGAGTTCAATTTGTCATTTCTAACTAGAATCACCGGCCGGTGGTTTGTAGGCGTTCCTCATATATGCCATTCGTAGTGGGAAACAGATGTGAACTCAGTGACCTTTGACCACCAAACTCTCATTGTTGGTACCAAGTGAATGTTTTTCCCTCAAAGCGTTCTTGAGATGTCGCGGGACAGACGGGATGAGGGAGACGTGAGGTCACGGTGACCTTGAACTTTGACCTTTGACCACCAAACTCAAACCAGTTCATCCTTGAGGCCAAGTGAACGACTGCATCACGTTTGAAGAAATTCCATGCGTGCGTTCCTGAGATATCATGTTCACGTGAATGCGTCGATTTGACCTTGACCTTTGACCCCGCAAAATCTAATCAGGTCCTCGTTGGTATCAAGTGGATGGTTTTACCAAGTTTGAAGAAATTCCCTCAAAGCTACGACGCAAATGTAGAAGGAGGTGCTGCTTAAAGTCAAAACGAAGAGAGAGAAAGGACGATTAAGTCGTTCATCGCAATTATTTGTAATGACGATTGTGAAGGCCCGAGCTGTCGCCATGACAACCGAGTCGCTTCCAGGAAGTCTGGAAGCACCGGGAAAGAGCGTAAAGACCTCGAGGCCTCGTGTCAAGATTTCATAGAGCTTAGAAAGACTCGAGTGTTTTACAGGACGAGGACACGCTGCATTGTGGGAAAAGTAGGACTATAAAGTCGCCTCTAATTTAACTATTTTCTAAAAGAAATGTCTTCTGCTTTAAACCCCAAATGGAAATGCAGCAGTGAATTACTTATATAAGGAGGTTGTCATGTGATCGTTTACAGAAAATTAACCATTTGGAGTCATTTTGTAATAAAAAAAATAAAAAAAAGGTTCTTAAACGTGAATATTCTTCAGTTTTCTTTAAATCTTCCTTTGATAATAAACTGAATGTTTTATTTGTGGACTGTTGGTCGAGGATACAACAAGACATTTGAGGCTGCAGGAAGGATTTAAAAAAAGACACCGATTAACTGAATTTTAAAAGACAGAACATTTGATTTTAAATAATAATCAACAGATTAATCCATCCAAAAAAAAAATAACAGAGTCAGTAAATATTCCTGCTGCCATAAATCTGACAGTCAAGATGAACTCAAAGCTTCATGTCATTTCACTGGCAGCTTTAAAAACAACATGATGTTCATGTCAACCCCATCACACACACACTGCACAGGCCTGCACACACACACACACACACACACACACACAACTGTTGTTTACCCACAAACAACAACAACCTGTTTGACAGCATGGTCACATCCGGACCGGAGAGCTGCCCGGTACCACCACCCTGCTGTCGGCACCGTCACGGAGGCTCACTGCGGTGTCTGTCTGATGGAGACACCCGCAGACAGACAGAGAGACAGACAGACAGACAGAGAGAGAGAGAGACAGACAAAGAGACAGAGAGACAGACAGACAGACAGAGAGAGAGACAGACAGACAGAGAGAGAGACAGACAGACAAAGAGACAGAGAGACAGACAGAGAGAGAGACAGACAGAGAGACAGAGAGAGAGACAGAGAGACAGAGAGACAGACAGAGAGAGAGAGAGAGACAGACAGAGAGACAGAGAGACAGACAGAGAGACAGAGAGACAGACAGGTGCTGCCGACAGTAACGGCCCCAAAACAAACGGCTGCGGCCAATGCAGCAGCCGCGGACCCGCCGCCGCCCTCGCCCGCCTCCCCAACCAAAGCCCAGTGTGTTTCCGTCTAATTTAAGGGGCTGCCAGGTCTTACCGGCCCCCTCCTCTTCAGGGAGATGTTCTTCCACAGGAGCAGGTGGAGCTGGTGCAGGAACCCCATTTTGCCGCCCGATTCTGCTTCAGGAAATTCACCAAATTAGCATACCGGCGGTGGCCTGTCCGCGGCCGCCTTTAAAACAACCGAGGGGGGAGGAGGAGGAGGAGGAGGAGGGGGAGGGGGGCGACTTCTTCCTTGTCCGCGTCCCGTTCCCGGTGCATCCCGTCCGGCGCTGCAGCGCGTCGACCTCCGCCGATAATCGGTGAAATGTTGAAGCTCGGGGTGAGTCGGACCGGCGGCGGCTCATCCGCCTGTGACCGGCGGTGAGAAGCGGGACATGACTGTCGGTGTTCCGTCTGTCATCCTCCGAGAGGCAGCGGAGCACCGGTTGGCTGCTTCCGGGGTCCGTCCGGCTTTATAATACGAGGAAGTCCGCGAGGAAGCAGCTGACGGTGAAGCTCACCGGCGCCATTAAGAGCTGCGCTTCCGGTATTGGCCTTTCAAAACAAAAGCTCTCCTCATGGCGCAACGAGGCCAAAGACAACATATTAAATGTTTGATATTTTCAAAATCCTAAATCGGGCGAGAATGGGACAAGATTTCAGTTTCAAAACTCCAGCAACTGGACGCTGGGTCCCAACTTTGATCTGTAATCCTGTGGAACATCTACAGGAAGAGCTGAAAGCTGCAGTCTGGAACCCAAACACCTGCTGACAGCTGCTCGAAATCATCTGGAGGTTGAGCAACAAAATTCAATTTGGTCACAAACATTTGTTTTATTGTTCAAAATATTCTGTTGAGTAAAAATCAAAAACAAAGTCTGATTACTGAATAAACAACAGCGGAGGCCGATTACTTTCGGACCAACAAAGTAATCCTGGACCGGAGGAGATGGATTACTGGGAGATTATTATAATATCTATTCACAAGGAGTTCTGTTGTGAAATAAAGTGGATTCTGAAAGTGTTCAGAACTCTTTACTCCAGTTGTAGATTTAAAACTAACCTCAGCTGGCAGATTAACATCTCGAGAGGAAATTAAGTATTTTGTTTTTACCTTTTCACAGCTCGTCATGTTGAGCAGCGCTCGGAGGCCCGAAAGGTCCGGACTCACTTATCGCCGAGGAAAAGGACCTCAGGAACGTCCCCGGTGGAACCCGGTCCGATCAGAACCACGCGCACCGGGCTGAGTGACGCTCTGTGATTGGGTGACGGAGGATATTCAAGGTCAGCGGTTACCAACCGAATGATCTTAACAGCAGATCTGTGAGGGCGAAGAAGGGTTTTTCCACTTTGAACCCGAGAGGCCGGCTGAGGGCGGCTCGGTTACCGTGTGGTCGTCACCACCGTGGCACGTTTTCCTCTGCAGGATCTGTGACAACAGGAAGAGGAAGACCCAGCTGTGGGTTGTTGTTGTTTTTGCTGGCAGTGGTTGTTGTGCCAGTTCTGCAAGCAGCAGCTGCACCAGCAGTTTGACAGCGAACTGGATGAGTGTGAAACCGGGTGGCACGTCGGCGTGTGAGAGCGAACACGCCGACGTTCAAGGTGATGATTCAGGTTTCACTTTGCATGGAAAAAAAGCTGCTGCTGACCACTGAATGAGGTCATACATCGAAACCATCGCACCATCGCACCATCGCCCCATCGCCCCATCGCACCATCGCCCCATCGCACCATCACACCATCACACCCCACCCACAGAGGACGTGTCACTCAAAACCCATCTTTCTAGTCTGGCTGTCATATCACATTTGTCATCCTGATCTTTAATGTTAACGTTTTTGTTTTTATCTCTGGTGTTTATTTGATTTTTCTGAATTTGCATGGTTTTAACCAGCAATAACCAGACGATGGATTTTTTAAAGTGTTCCTGAGCCCCTGCAGAGATTTCCACTTACAGATTTGTGTGATTTGCATCGTTTTATTGTTGCAATTTGAAGTATTCTATTTTTTTTAACCTGCATTTGAACTAGTTTTACATTCCTTTGAATCTTATTGTTCTTTTTATTTTGCTTGTTTATTTGTATGTTTTTGTGTGTGCGTGCATGTGTGTGTGTGTGTGTGTGTGTGTGAGTGTGTGTGTGTGTGTGTGTGTGTGTGTGTGTGTGTGTGTGTGTGCGCGTGTGTGTGTGCGTGCGTGTGTGTGTGTGTGTGTGAGTGTGTGTGTGTGTGAGTGTGTGTGTGTGTGTGTGTGTGTGTGTGTGTGTGTGCGTGTGTGTGTGTGTGTGTGTGTGCGTGTGTGTGTGAGGCACTTTGGGCTGCAGGCTTGTATAAATAGTGCTCTATAAGAAAAAGCTAGTTAACTGAGTTGACTGTGTGTGTGCATGTGTGTGTGTGTGTGTGCATGTGTGTGTGTGTGTTCGTGTGTGTGTGTGTGTGTGTGTGTGTGTGTGTGTGTGTGTGTGTGTGTGTGTGTGTGTGTGTGCGTGTGTGTGTGTGTGCATGCGTGTGTGCGTGTGTGTGTGTAAAATATTTGAAGGGGGGCAGGATTTCCTGGATTTGTTTTGAGCAGGTCGAAGTTTGGCTGGCAGCAGACGGCCTGATGAGTGGGCCAGGTGAGCGGAGACGTCTTCTTTATTTCTTCTTTATTTCTTCTTTATTTCTTCTTTATTTCATTCACTTGTCGTAGAGATTTTTTCTGCAGATTGACAGTTTCTGCTGCTGTGTGTCCTCAGATTGGTAGATATGTGGGTGGTTTTTTGTACCAGGGTGTGCCCTCTTTAGACATCCTCAGTCTGCCAGTTTCATTTCACAACGTTCTTCATCATCAAGCCACACAAAAGAAAAAGAGCTCAAAAATATATATACAGGTGAGTTCTTATTATAAAAGTAATGGGAAAAAAAGACTTGAATGTCGGCACTTGTTTTAACTCCTCGACGTCTGTTTCTGGAAGTTAAAACTCTGAACTTTGATATTTTTGTTATTTTGTATTTTAAACAGTTCCTGTTAGAGTTTGTAAAACTGATGATGAAATCCATGAAAATGAGACGACATCCAGCAAAAGCAGAACTCTGAAAACGATGAACATAAGAAAAAGACAAAGATTTCAGCAAAAGTTCTGCTGCTCCATTTTTTTTACTTTGTAAATAATAATAATAATAATAATAATAATAATAATAATAATAATAATAATAATAATAATAATAATAATAATAAAAGAGATGCTACTCATTGAGAATGTGAATATTTCTAAATACATTAAATATTATTTTCCCTACAAAACTAAATCTGAACATTGAAACTTGCTGTCTGGAGCTGTTTCTATTTTTATGCTGTAACTTCCTTCCTCTCGGTTTGTTCCACACCAGTGATCGGCCCACTGCCATGACAACATCTGGATCCCCTCCCTACTTCCTCTTCTTCCTCCTCCTCCTCCTCAGCTTCCTCTCGCCCCTCTTTTACTTCGGCTTCTGGAAGCAGCACCTCTTGTCTCCGCGGCGCCGAGCGGACGTCTCCCGGAGGAACCTGAGCGTCCTGCTGTGGCGCTGGCCGTTCGGACGGTCCTACCGGCTGGACGGGGACCGCTGCCTCCAGATGTTCAACATCAGCCGCTGCCACCTCACCGACGACGCCGCCGCCTTCCCCGCGGCCGACGTGGTGGTCTTCCACCACCAGGAGCTGAGCGGCGCCTCGTCCCTGCTGCTGCACCGGGCCCGGCCGCCCGGCCAGCGCTGGGTGTGGATGTCCATGGAGCCGCCGGTCAACAACGCCAACCTGTCGCAGCTCAACGGCTTCTTCAACTGGACCATGAGCTACCGGCGGGACGCCGACGTCCCCATCCCGTACGGACGCACCGAGCCGGGAGGCGACGAGCGAGGCGTCCCGGCGCCGACCAACCGCTCCTGCCTGGTGGGCTGGGTGGTCAGCCGGTACCGGCCCGACCAGGCCCGGGCCGCCGTGTACCAGAGCCTGAAGGAGCACATCCCCATCGAGGTGTACGGCAGGTGGAGCAGGAGGCCGCTGTCGGCCCGCCAGCTGCTGCCCACCATCGCCAAATGTCTGTTCTACCTTTCCTTCGAGAACTCGCAGGCCGAAGACTACATCAGCGAGAAGCTGTGGAGGAACGCCTACCGGGCCGGCGCCGTGCCGGTGGTTCTGGGACCCGGCAGGGCCGCCTACGAGGCCGTGGCTCCGCCCCACTCCTTCATCCACGTGGCGGATTTTAAAAGCACGGCGGACCTGGCCGCCCACCTGAAGCGCGTGGCCGCAGACGGGCCGGCGTACCAGCGGTACTTCGCCTGGCGTCGCACCCACCGGGTCACCACCTCCACCGACTGGAGGGAGCGGCTCTGTCAGATCTGCGTCCGGTACCGAAGTCTCCCGGGCCGGAAGGTGTACCGGGACCTGGAGAGCTGGGTCAACCGATGAGGACTTCACCTCCTGACGTTTCTCACCTGAGCGGTTCGGAGAGGAACGACGGAACCACAAAACAGATCCGCCGGGTCGACCCGCTCCGGGAAATACAGAAGCAGCAAGTTAGAGTGAAACCAAAACAGAAGGGAGTTCCTTCATTTCAAACCACAAGACGAAAGTTTCTGTTCACAAAACTCACAACAACAAAGAGCTTCAGGTTTCTTTACACCTGCTTTGGTTCCGTTTAGAGAAATATGTTTTTAAAACTGCCAGATTGAACACGTTTTGGTTTTTTGTTGTTTTAACACAAATCTCGTTTCAAAAAAAAAAGTTTAAAAAAAGTGAATAAAAACAATGTGATCGTTTTAAAATCACAGAAACCAACATGGAACAGAAAAAAACACAAAGACCACATGTCACCGATCATATGTTCCTCCCTCTCCTCCTCCTCTACCTCTTCCTCCTCCTCCTCTTCCTCCTCTTCCTCCTCTACCTCTTCCTCCTCCTCTTCCTCCTCCTCTTCCTCCTCCTCCTCTACCTCTTCCTCCTCCTCCTCTACCTCTTCCTCCTCCTCCTCTACCTCTTCCTCCTCCTCCTCTTCCTCGTCCTCTTCCTCCTCCTCCTCTACCTCTTCCTCCTCCTCTACCTCTTCCTCCTCCTCCTCCTCCTCTACCTCTTCCTCCTCCTCCTCCTCCTCTACCTCTTCCTCCTCTTCCTCCTCCTCCTCTACCTATTCCTCCTCCTCTACCTCTTCCTCTTCCTCCTCCTCCTCTACCTCTTCCTCCTCTTTCTCCTCCTCTACCTCTTCCTCCTCCTCTTCCTCCTCCTCCTCTACCTCTTCCTCCTCCTCCTCCTCCTCTACCTCTTCCTCCTCCTCCTCTACATCTTCCTCCTCTTCCTCCTCCTCCTCTCCTCTTCCTCCTCCTCCTCTTCCTCCTCTACCTCTTCCTCCTCCTCTCCTCTTCCTCCTCCTCCTCCTCCTCCTCCTCACTCTCCTCTCTGATCGCCCATTTTAAATAAACCGGAACACGTCAGAGTGACGTCAGAGACCAGTTAAACAAACGTCACATTTTAAACGTCTTCCTCATGAGCTCCGTTCAAAGAAAACAAGACACTCACCGGAGAATATAACCGTTAACAACACGTGGCCTCCCGGTCCTATGACGTTGACGTCTTGTTTATTTCCGCATTCTAATGTTCGCCCTTTGACCTCCACGGAACTCTCTGCCGGCGCCACGCGCCTCCTGCTGGCTGTCTTCAGAACTGCAATACTTTCTGCACAACTGAATTTGTGATTCTTCTAATATCAAACGAACCCTTAAAAACTTGTGACCAGCTAAATGTCTGAATAAAAAATAGCCTTGAAGTGCATTTTTGCGATGTTCCTTTAATATGTGACGTAAAAAAAAAAACCGGCTGCGCTAAATTATACAAACAGGTGTCGCTGTTATTTTGTCCTTCCTCCTTAAATGAATGAGGATGAGAATACCAGAAACATGAGAGTATATAATATAAATAAAATGATTTAATCAAACTGGAATGAGACAAAATTTAAAAATATAGAATTATCACAGTGAAATTTAATCAAACCTTTCAGTGCAATGAAATTAAATGTAAAATTTTACTTGAAAATGGCTATTATCGTTATTATCATTATCATTATTATTATTATTATTATTTTGTGTATTTTCCTCATGATAAACCCTTCTAGCCTTTAAAAACTTGGACGTGTTTAAACTCAAACT
>NW_027185389.1:3444156-3449156 GCF_022577435.1 Embiotoca jacksoni
CTTTCTGAAAATAAATGGAGGTATTTTTTGTCTTTATTATAAAGGCAAAAAAAAAAAAACCCATTCTCACTGCAATCAAAAATCAAGTTTTACAGTAAAAATATATGAACTGAGAATGAAATTATTTGCATTGCAAATAAATTTGTTCTTACAATTTTGGTCGCAGAATTCAGAGTTTTGTTTGTGAAATTTTTGATTGTTAAACAATATCTAGCACCGTAAATAGGCTCCGCCCACTACATCCAACTCAACTGGGAAACCAAAACTTTTTGTTTAGAAACCAAAAAGTTACAAAATTCTGAATTCTGTGACCAAAACTAACAAAACCTGAGAGCTAAATTGTTTTGGCTAATGAAAATAATTTTATTATCAGTTCATATATATATATATATATTTTTTTTTTTTAATTACAAACTTAAATGTAAAAATGTGCTCTCAATATGGGCAGAAATATGTTGGTAGATTAACTATTACAGAAAATAAATTCATAATTGAACATTTAGTTTAAAGTTGATTGAAAATTCAGTTTCAAACTAAAAAGTTGCGCAATTCAAATTGAAATAAAAATGGTTTAAATTCAGTTTCTAATGACATATTTCTACCGACATCTCAAATTGTTGTTGTTTTCTTGCTTCTGTAATAAAGACATAAAAATACCTTCATAAAAAAATGAGCGTCACATTAAAAGTCACCGTTTGCATGATGTCATCAGTTTGTGTCCGACGATGACTCAGCAGGTCTGAGGATGCTCTCCGTTTCCCAAAACTCTCACGTTTCAGTTAAAAGCTACAAATATAACAACAACAGGTCCGACAGCTTTTCTCTGTCCGACAGCTTTTCTCTGAAACCAACAACGGTTGTACGAGCGCACGGGGTCAGAGGTCAGAGGTCAACACCCCCCACCCGATGCACATCAGCAGCTATTTACACATCACAAACAAAAACCATGTCAGTCAGGTGATCGTATGTACAGGAAGGACTTTCTGCTTCAGAGTTCACATCAAGAACATTTTCGAGAAACTCCTTTGAAATCGTTCAAGTCGTGTATTTCTACCGCGTCCGTCCGCACGAAGTGCGAACGCATATCGACTTTCGGGTTTCTCATCAATTCATGCATAGAGGAGCGAGACGGAGGACACGGCGGCTACGTGACACACACTGGTTACAGAGCGTGGTGCGTTCAAGGCCACGTTAAAAAGTTCTGTTCGTTTAAATAAAAATAAAGATATATATATATATACACCGGAGTAAAAAAAAACCTGAAGCCAGTGGTGAGAAACACACGGAGAGCTATCAATAAACTGATAGAAATAATATGTGTGTGTGTGTGTGTGTGTGTGTGTGTGTGTGTGTGTGTGTGTGTGTGTGCTACATAAATGAAGCAAACTGTCCAAAAGCTGTGATGAAAAATGAGGCGAGCGGAACAGAAAGAGGCCATGTGGTCGGGAGATGCCGGTCCCAGATTCAGTCCTTCAAAACATCCTCCTCTTCCTCTTCCTCTTCCTCCTATCTCCTTCCTGTCCTGTTAAAAAAAAAAAAAAAAAAAAAAAAAAAAAAAAGGCCGGACTCGAGCACAGCGGTGTGTGTGTGTAAAAGTCAAAAACACACACACACACTCACGCAGGTTTGATGCTGCGTTTGGAGACACGTCGTCGGAAACGTCCGGCTGTTTTATTTTTATTTTTTTACTTGTGGAACTTATGCAGGTAAAGTGTGGAGTCGTCAAACAGCGGGTTCTTCACCTCCATCTCTCCTGTCTGCACACGCATGGAGAGGAGCAAAGGATTGTGGGTTAGGAAAACAACCACAGCACACACACAGTACAGTGGAGGAAATGCCTGCAATACCAGCGAGTGCCACTAGAGGTCGGCTCCAAAAAGCCTCCGGCTCCATAGACTCCCATTCAACTTCTCTCATCAAATCCAAAGTGAATAAAATGTGTCCATCAGTTATCTCGGTGTTGTTAGCTAAAGTCACTCCTTCTTATTAGTTTTCTGGAGGTCCATCTGAAAATAATCCCTCATTCATTAGAAAATAAGATTCAAGAAGACCTGTTTTTGGGGGCGTGTCTGTTTGATTGACAGGCCTGTGGTGCAGTCAGGTTACAGCTATCGGTGGGCGGGACGTAGTATTGTCAGGTTTCCAATCAGATCGGTCAGATCCACCGCTGGCTCCTCCCCCAGCTCGTCCAAATATGGTCACTTCCTGCTCCAAACCGCTCCGAACTATCAAGATGGTGACGGACAGAATCTGAACTGGAGGATTCATAACTTTGTGAACTCTGACTTTGGATTTGATGAGAGAAGTTGAATGGGAGTCTATGGAGCCGGAGGATTTTTGGAGCCGACCTCTAGTGGCACTCGCTGGTATTGCAGCTGAAGACACTTCTGGATCAGAACCATTTTACAGACCTGAAGCTACGAACGTTTTGGCGTTAACATCCTCGAAGTCTCTCCAGTTATTTCCGTGCTGATGTCAGTCTGAACCCGACATTAAGACATTAAATTCAGAGGTATATTTTACTCTTTACGGCTCCGCTGACTCAGCGTGGTGTCGGATTACACTGACAACACAGTTTAACCTCCGAATAAAAGAGCAGATAAGAACCGCTTAAAGAGACGTTAACTCACTGGAGCCAAACCGGGACACTCGTACACCGTGAAGTCTCCGTCCTCGTTCTCCTCGTCCGTCGAGGCTCCCGAGTCGGGAACTTTCGGCTCGTCCCTGTGTCTGCACGAATCACACACACACACACACACACACACACACACACACACACACACACACACACACACACACAGAGAGAGAGAGTCATAAAATATTCAACGAGGGCGACAGTGATTGGCGGACGCTGTCGGGGTGACTCACCTCTCCAGGGAGAGCATCTGCTGCTTCTGGTGCTGGTAGTGGTACATCTGGGCGCTGTGAGCCAGCTTCTTGTCCCCGGGCTGCAGCACGGAGACGAGCAGAGGGGACACCACAGAGACGAGCAGAGGGGACACCACAGAGACGAGCAGAGGGGACAGCACAGAGTCATTCAGTGACATTCAGCACGAGTTCCCCCGACGCACCTGTTCGAGTCCCCGAGAGGACAAACGAGGCGTTTCCACGTATTTCTGCTCGTGAGACTGATGGATAATTAAAAATAAGAAATAACGATGATCTCATTTTTAAACGCCAGACACGTTGGGGTTCAGATTTCGTAGCAGCTGTCAGACTGTTCAACACCAACCTAAAATAACTCCATTTCATTTCAGAGCACCTGACACTTTTTTTTCATCCCAAGCTGTATTTGTTTTTTTGTGTAAATAGTTTGTGTGTGTGTGTGTGTATTTATTTATTGTCATTTTTTTGCACCGTTTTCTTCCTAACTGTGTTTCTATGCTGCTGTGACGACTACATTTTTAAATATCTGTCTGTCCATCTGTCTATACTTTACATTTTTACAGCTATTGAATACATTATACATCCAAATGCTTTATTATTTAATACTGATTTGTTATTAAAAAATGTATTAACCTGAACAAAAAGCATGGCACACCAGACACGCTCAATTATATGGAATAGAGAAATATTAACGAGAGATTGCGACAGCTGAAGCTGTGAGTCTGAGATTCGGTTGTGGGACATAAATACGTGTTTTTTACCTGCAAATCCAACCGTCCGCGTCACTTTCTCGGTTTCTTACTCACCATGTTGTCGAACGTTTGAGCCGTCATCAGTCCGTACGCCGGGTAGTCCACCTTCTGACTCAGACGCACTCCTTTCTGCAACCTGGAGCCACAAAGTCACACGTTTTATTTATTTTCTGTTCATTGAATACATGCATATATATTTCTATAATGCTTTTTTTATCCTCTAGTAGTGGCTGTAAAGCTGCAGAATACTTCAGTCTCACCACCAGTTTCATCACACTGTGTTTTCCAGTCAGGACACTTTAAAGAAGCAGTCTGCAGAATGTAGTGGCCTCTAGTGGTGAGGCTGCAGACTGCAACCAACTGAACTTATAAATAATAAGTCGATTTACAGTATGCCGAGTTTTTTAAATTAAATCGTTGAATAGTTTTAAAGCAAAAATGTGAAGAGTGATTTAGTTCCAGACCCTCAAATGTAAATATTTACTGTTTTTTTTATGGTTTTACGGTGTATTTTTTTCTTTATTTCGATAGAACGATGGAGAAAAGAAAGGAAAATGTGGGGAGACGGAGCAGAAGAAAGAAAATCAGCTGCTATATTTTGCCTCGTGTTGAATTTAAAGACGTCTCCTGAGGCTCTGGGAAATAATAACAAGCATTTTTCAGATATTTTACAGCCCAGATGAATCGATTGAGACGAGAAAATATAAAAAGTTTTGCTCAATATTCAATGTGTATTTTCTGAGTTTTTTTTGACAGAAAATCTACAGCCAGTCTTCAGGTTTTATTGTGAAATCCTGACAGGAAGCATTCAGAGTCTCTCAAAAAATAAACATCTCACCTGACCCAACAGGCCCCGGCGACGACCAGCGCCACGGAACCGGCCATGATGAAGACGCTGCTCATGACTGAGAAGAAATAGAGAAAGATGGTCAGCGGCAGGAAATGCTGAGCCGGTCTGGAGGCGACGGCGGACGACATGATGCCCGACCGAGGAGAGAGCTGCTGGAAATAACTGAGGAAGATCTATAAATGAGTGTATCAGGCCCGGCCCAGAAAACAAGTCTGAAATCTCAGGACCGACCCTGAAATCGGGACACAACAGAAGCCGTGTTCGTGTCCTGTTAGTTCTGCCGCGCTGCGTTACCGACATCACAGCGTGAAATGTTCACGACGAGCCGCACAGCAGATCTTTTAACTCACAATGTTCTACAGCGTGAAATCTTCTCCTCGTGTTTCCACGGAGACCAGTTCAGACTCGGTATTCAGTACAGAAGTCTCTACATCTGGCACGTTTTTAAGTCTACTTGGCTCCTTTTTACTTGTCTAATTGGATCCAATACGACACTTTGCACGTGTTCAGAA
>NW_027185389.1:3454156-3471656 GCF_022577435.1 Embiotoca jacksoni
TCTTCCAAATCTCAACAACATGTTTATAAAAGTGTTCGTAGCTTACAGGTCTGAAAAATGTGTCTTCAGCTGCAATACCAGCGAGTGCCACTAGAGGTCGGCTCCAAAAAGCCTCCGGCTCCATAGACTCCCATTCAACTTCTCTCATCAAATCCAAAGTGAATAAAATGTGTCCATCAGTTATCTCGGTGTTGTTAGCTAAAGTCACTCCTTCTTATTAGTTTTCTGGAGGTCCATCTGAAAATAATCCCTCATTCATTAGAAAAGAAGATTCAAGAAGACCTGTTTTTGGGGGCGTGTCTGTTTGATTGACAGGCCTGTGGTGCATTCAGGTTCAAACTAGCAAAGATGGTGATGGACAGAATCTGAGCTGGAGGCTTCATGACGTTCACAAACCAATGACGTCCCTGCTGGTTGCTGATTGGTGGACCCACTGACCCACAGCATCAGTGGGTCTCCAGAGAGTCGTCATCACGACAAACAATCAGACAGCAGCTCTTCACCCTGCTGCTCTCTGGAAAAACAGCAGAGCTGAACAACTATTTATTTCTATCTATTTTTGTTTTTCTGCTGTCTTTATATATAAGCTCATTTCAACATTTATATATTTTTAGTTATATCTGCAGTTCTCGGGTGCAGAAGTTGTTTTGTTTTACAGGAACAGACTGAACTGAGGTCTTATCCTCCGTTACTCCTCTCCAGTCCTCTCTGCCACGGATGCTTCCCACTGGGACTATCTATTGCACTTGTTGTTCTGGTGTGACAGTGCATCCATTGACTTCACACACACACACACACACACACACACACACACACACACACACACACACTCAGAACAGAGCTCGACGCCACACGGGTGGGAAAAAATAATCAGACCCCCGGCCGTCGATATTAACCCCGATTTTAGCTTCTCCTCGTTATAGCGATCGAGGAACCTGGGCTCTGGTTGCCACGACGACTGCCATGGCAACTAGAGGAGGGAGGGAGGTGTGACATCATCAGAGGGGGGTGAGTCACCGCGGTGGATGTACAAGTCAAGTCAGGGATGGAGGATGTTTTTTTTTTTTTTTTGTCTCGGGCTGCTGTGTCAAGTAGAAAAAACAGGCGGAGACGAGGAACGGTCGGGGGGGGGGGGGGGGGCATGGTGTGTGGGGGGGGGGGGGTGAGGGGGGGAGCAGGGTATTTAGAAGTTCCTGAAATCAGAAAAACTTGCTTTTAAACACGTGGTTTTATGTAACGGTGCTGATGATTAATACTCTCACACACACACACACACACACACACACACACACATATACACACACACACACACACACACACACATATACACTCACACACACACACACACACACACACACACACATATACACACACACACACACTCACACACACACACACATATACACTCACACACACACACACACACACACACACACACACTCACACACACACACACACACACCACACACACACACACACACACACACACACACACACACACACATATACACTCACACACACACACACACACACACACCACACACACACACACACACACACACACACACACAGCTCGCCCTTGACGACTACAACAGTGCTCAGCAGCTACTCGATGCGAAGCGTTTCCAGCTGGATAAAAAAACCTGAAAATAATCCAACTTTGGTTTGTTTTTTTCACCAATCAGCTGTTTCAGATGTTTCTCGCTGCACAAAACAGAACAGAAAAGTCATTATTTCCGTCGTGTCATTAGAGGCAGCAGCTCTGGGTGGACCTGTCGCACTCGACAAACAAAAGGAAACTCTGCGCTGAATCTATTGTTCCTCTCTCGAGTGCTCTGCTTCAATCCTTCCACGTTCATCTTTATTACGGAGGCCGTTTGGAGACAAAAAGAGGCAGCGAGTCCCGAGAAGGGCTCTCGGTCATCTGTCTCCTCAGGTCTCCGTCTCCTAGCAACCTTTTGTCTCATGTTTGATCAGAGGAAACATGTTCGGTGCCTCTTTTTCTTCTTTTTAGCTTCGTGCCGGAGCGATTTGTCCCTGAGAGGGTTCAAGGAGACGCCGCATACTCGCTGCACGTCTCCGATCGGATATCGACTCTTCCGTCAGACCGGATGTCGGTTTATAAATGTTCCGTTGAAGCATCGCAACCAAATTTTATACAGACGAAATCCAATTAATGGAGGAAAGAAAAAAAATGCCAACAAACTCCCAAGACAAATAAAAAACCTTCTTCCCTTTCTGTCAGATCCACCAGAGCACTAAATATAAGATCAATAATATGACCACGACGTGACCACGTGAACATTTGTAATTTCACCGTGGACCTTTTGGAAACAGGAAATCTTCCTGAGTGTTCCTGAGCCCATGCAGTGATTTCCACTGAGTCTAAATCATCAACAGAAACCCTCGAAATGTTTCAGAAAGTCTGACGGAGATGAAGCGACGAGCCGGGCGAGGTGTTCTGATGACATCACGTTTCAAGAGGGGCGGAGCTTCACCGTCCCAGACTGAAGAAGAAGGAGCGTCAGGTGAGGAGACACCAGGTGGGGTTTTTCTTTGACGTTGGTGGAAGTGGTGCAACCGTGAATTCGTCCCCCAGAGTCAGACTGTCAACACCGAGTTCCACTGGGAACCTTCTGAGGAGTCTGAGGGTTGTTAGCGTTGTTAGCTGGTCGTTAACTTGAGTTTAGCTGTTTTTTAATAAAATTGTTTCTTGGTTAGTTTTGTTATTTGGTTTTTAGCGTTGTTAGCTGTTAACTTGTCCAGCCGGTGTTTAGCAAAAGTAGCTGTTTGTGAGCTGGATATCGGCAGGTTGTTATGAACTGTTCGTTAATTTGAGTTCAGTTGGTTTTTAGTGAAATTAGCTCCTTGTTAGCAGGTTGTTTGTGTGGTTAACAATTATTTTGAGTGAAGCCGGTTTTTTTTGGTGATATTAGCTGTTTGTTAGCTTTGTTAGCTGTTTGTTAGCTTTGTTAGCTGTTTGTTAGCTTTGTTAGCTGTTTGTTAGCTTTGTTAGCTGGTTGTCAGACTGTCAACACCGAGTTCGACTGGGACCTCCTGAGGGGCAAAAACATTCACTGCAAAACCACCTGAACTTTGTCGCCATGGCAACAGGCTTCTCCAACACGCCAACACGCCAACACGCCAACACGCCCGCTCACGGCCAGTCGAAGACGGGACGAACACAGTCGTAGCTCCCCATCACTCCTTTACATTAAACTGAAACCTTCTTGTTCGTTTCGTGTCCGTTCGAGCGTCGGAGGTTTTCTACGACGAACCTCCGACCGGCGACACGAACACCGTCAGGTCGGTTTGACCTGACGAAGACTTCCTCTTCCTCTTCCTCTTCCTCTCCGAGGTCAGAATGATGTCACGGAGGAAAACACACGTTTATGGTACGAAGACAAAACAAGAAGAACCTCCTTCTCTTGCTGCGACTGCCTCCGTCTGCGGGTCTTAAAATAGAGACGCAGAAATAGAAACCCGACCGGAGCGTCCGTCAGAACGCCGTTCATGACGGGACTCCGTCCGAGTCGAGCTTCTGAAACACCCGGCGGTGATGAAGAGCGTTTTAATGAGTCATCATCGTTGCGTTGAGCCGCCGCCTGCAGGAGTGTGAAACCGGCGTGAGGTCTGATTTCAGCGCCTCCTGCACGCATTGGTTTTTCATCCGTTTCTCTGCTGCTGAGACAACGTAACGTTCAGCAGGAGGAGGAGGAGGAGGATGAGCAGGAGGAGGAGGAGGAGGATGAGAAGGAGGAGGAGGAGGAGGATGAGGAGGAAGAGAAGGATGACAAGGAGGAGGAGGAGGACGATGATGATGAGGAGGAGGAGGAGGAAGAGAAGGATGAGAAGGAGGAGGAGGAGGACGATGATGAGGAGGAGGAGGAAGAGAAGGATGAGAAGGAGGAGGAGGAGGAGGAAGAGGAGGATGAGAAGGAGGAGAAGGAGGAGAAGGAGGAGGAGGAGGAGAAGGAGGAGGAAGAGGAGGATGGGAAGGAGGAGAAGGAGGAGGAGGAGGAGGAGAAGGAGGATGATGAGGAGGAGGAGGAGGAGGAAGAGAAGGATGATGAGGAGGAGGAGGATGAGAAGGAGGAGGAGGAGGATGATGATGAGGAGGAGGAGGAGGAAGAGAAGGATGAGAAGGAGGAGGAGGAGGAGGACGATGATGAGGAGGAGGAGGAGGAGGAAGAGAAGGATGAGAAGGAGGAGGAGGAGGAGGAGGAAGAGGAGGATGAGAAGGAGGAGGAGGAGGAGGAGGAGGAAGAGAAGGATGAGAAGGAGGAGGATGATGAGGAGGAGGAGGAGGAGGAGGATGAGAAGGAGGAGGAGGAGGAATCATGTTGGATGCAGCGAGCGTCTCCCGTCAGTCAGAAGTGAGACGGAGATGTTCCATGTTTTTATTCACGTGTCCGTCCGACGTCCTGAAACTCAACAAATCCCAATTTGTGCAACGACGCTTCTTCCACGACGAGAGTCTCTCGGTTCAAAACGCAAACACGATGAATATTTTGTCGTAAACATCAGTCCGTCCTCGAGCGACATCACACGAGAGGGTGACGCTTTACCGTCAATAACAACACGACATGCAATGGGTCATTTAATAGACCTAGAACAAGTAGAAACTACATTAGGTTACATATTGTATGAAATTCTATTCTAGTTATATATTCCCATTGAGAAGGTGGAGTGATATTTCTGGTGATGTCATGATGATTTGTTCCAAATGTTCAGTCGACCAATCAGATTGTTGTATAATGTAATTTGGCCGAGATCAGCGCTGCTAACTGACGTCTGAATCCAGATGTGTTGAACTAGTTATGAAAGTTTAACGTGAAATGTGACATGTCAAACGAGATATACTGACAACATCACGTGAATAAATATCAAACTGAATTTTTTTTTTCAGAATATAAAAGCATATTTGATGTAGAATAATAAGACTTTTTATATGAAACCAATAATCCTGAATAAAGAAAGAGTATCGCCAATGATTGTTTATACATTTATATATATATATATATATATATATATATATATATACACACACACAAACACACACACACACACTGACAATCCACAGAAAACTAACTGACTTGCAGTTGCGTCCTTTCCTACCCATGTTGTCTCAATCCTCTGCCATCATAAAGGTCACCTGGACTTGATAAGTCATAAACACGTTATATATCCAGGATGTGGTTTCATTCGACCTCCAGAGGAAACCTCACACACACTCTGACTGAAGAGGCCTCTCCATCCTGATAACACGGCCCGCTTGACCTCTGACCTCTGAACACGGAGCAGCATGTGACCTGTTATCACAGCTGGCACGTCAAGAACAGACATGTTTCATTCATCATCTTCTGAAAAACACGTTTCATCTTTCTGACCCAATAATGGAGCTTTAAAAGGATTTCAGGTTTGGTTTCAGTTGATATATTTTTTAAACATATTTCAGTGGATGTCCAGGAAAATATGTTTCAGTCCAAAAATAGCTACAAAAAGAAACTAGAAAAACAACAACAACACAGTTAAGAGTGTTTTCTAATTCCCACCTACATATACAGCAGTACGACCAAGCAGCTTCTAGTTTTTATCTCCATGCCGACACGATGGCACCAAACAAGAAAACCTCAGAGGACAAGATGCCTGGTTGTTGTTGGTGGTAAAAAAAATAGTGCTTCCATAAACTGATGTTTCTACATCATATTTGTGAGCGAATTTTCATTTATCAATCCAGTTTCTCCAGCTCATAGAGTCACTGTCTCCTCCTGGAGGTCTGTTTCAGTCTTTATCTGGAAATATAGAGCATTTTGGGGGACAATAACTGGACATGGGAGGAATTCAGATATGGACAGATATAAGACATCTTTACACTTGTCCCTCCAGTCAAAGTTTGTGCCAAATCTGAAGAAATTCCCTCGAGGCGTTCTTGAGATATTTGTATACACAAGAATGGGAGGGACGTGAGGAAACAGTGACCTTTGACCCTCAAAATTTTATCTGATCATCGTTGAGTCCAAGTGAACGTTTGTGCCAAATTTAAAGAAATTCCCGCGAGGCGTTCTTGATATATCTCCATCATGAGACCATGACACGACTCAGCAGAACTGAATCAAGCAGAAGATATTATTCATATCAGTAAATTATTCCCGGTGCATTAAGTGAATTAGCTGCATTAAATCACCTCCATTGATCTAACCCTCCACCGCACTGAGGCTCAAACTGTCCAATCAGCAAACAGCTTCAATATCAAACTGACACGTCTGACAGGATTTACAGAGATCCTGCAGGAAAACACTCCGACATCCACCTCAGAGAGAGTCTTTACTTTATTTATACTGTCCGTGAGTAATGATATGATTCAGTTATTGTAATGGAATTTAGGATAATCATGTATAAATACATTTTATGTGATATATGAACGTGTAATATATGTAATAAAATGACCAAAAACCATAAATCAAGCAAATATCTTCCAAATCTCAACAACATGTATATAAAAGTGTTCATAGCTTCCAGGTCTGAAAAATTAGGTTTTAAGCTGCAATTCCAGCGAGTGCCACTAGAGGTCGGCTCCAAAAAGCCTCCGGCTCCATAGACTCCCATTCAACTTCTCTCATCAAATCCAAAGTGAATAAAATGTGTCCATCAGTTATCTCGGTGTTGTTAGCTAAAGTCACTCCTTCTTATTAGTTTTCTGGAGGTCCATCTGAAAATAATCCCTCATTCATTAGAAAAGAAGATTCAAGAAGACCTGTTTTGGGGGGCGTGTCTGTTTGATTGACAGGCCTGTGGTGCATTCAGGTTCAAACTAGCAAAGATGGTGATGGACAGAATCTGAACTGGAGGTTTCATAACGTTCACAAACCAACGATGACATCACTGATGTCATCAAAACATAAACACTGACAATAAATAAAGGCTAACTAACATTACAGCTATGTACATGGAAACTTTTATGTTACATTTTTAAAACTCTTTTCCAGACAGGGAAAAGAGTTTTTAAAATGCCCTGCGAACATGAATGAATATTCTTTCATCATGTCATTGAAGCAGACAGTCGAACGCCTGCGTCATGAGACTGCACCACCGGCCTCCTTCAGACGGCCGTAATCAGGTTATGTGAGGTTTAATAGTCTGGATTAGAACTCATCAGGAATCACAGCCAAGAAGCTCAGACACCGAGCTGCTGGTCAGCGTGGGAACGTAAAGACTCTTCACGTGCTGCCGGCTGAGGGAAGGAGGTTATGAAGTCTGCTTATTTATGAGACTATTTGTTGTGAAGATATTCAACCAACCATCAGTGATGTCATCGTTGGTTTGTGAACGTTATGAATCCTCCAGTTCAGATTCTGTCCGTCACCATCTTTGTTAGTTCGGAGCTGTTTGGAGCAGGAAGTGACCATATTTGGACGAGCTGGGGGAGGAGCCAGCGGTGGATCTGACCGATCTGATTGGAAACCTGACGATACTACGTCCCGCCCACCGATAGCTGTAACCTGACTGCACCACAGGCCTGTCAATCAAACAGACACGCCCCCAAAAACAGGTCTTCTTGAATCTTCTTTTCTAATGAATGAGGGATTATTTTCAGATGGACCTCCAGAAAACTAACAAGAAGGAGTGACTTTAGCTAACAACACCGAGATAACTGATGGACACATTTTATTCACTTTGGATTTGATGAGAGAAGTTGAATGGGAGTCTATGGAGCCGGAGGCTGTTTGGAGCCGACCTCTAGTGGCACTCGGTGGTATTGCAGCTGAAGACACTTCTGCATCGGAACCATTTTACAGACCTGAAGCGATGAACTCTTTTAGAAACAGTCTGTGTTGTCCAAAAATACATCAGAGACACACACAACCATGTGGTTTAAAATAGTCCAGACAAATCCACCATTTCCTGTAGCTGCTTTAGGAAAATAAAATTGCTTTTTTTACATTAAATTGTGAGTTTGTTTGTGTTTTGTCTGTAAAAATGAAAGGTTTGAGGCCCCGACAGTAAAGATGGGATGTTTTTAATCCGGCTGTCGTGTCGCATGGTGGCGAGACATCAGTGTGTGACGGTCAGGTCCGACAGCAGGAATGTGTTCCTGAGGGCCACCAGGCCACCTCCAACACCTCTGCTGTGATAACCGGGGGGCCACAACGCCCCCCCCCCCCCACACACACACACACTCCCCTCCCCCCGACGACGCCACACACACACCCCTGAAAACCATCCGTCTCTGATTCATCCTCCTCCCTCCCTCCTCGCTGCCTAATAGGATTCCTGCTCCACCGCCTCCCGTCCAGACGCAGCATCACACGTCAGCGGGTGGAGAAGCCACGGAGCCACGGTGGCACCAGACGGAGCCTCTGATTGGTCGACACCGCAGATTCATGTCCAGTATGGGCGTCTAAAAATCTGACTTTTTTTTTTTTTACACTCAATTATGAAACTAAGCGCTCCTTTGAGGATATAAATAAGACAGACGGAAGCAGCGATGTTAGAGAACTTCACACCAACCAGGAAAACAGCTGCACGTCAATGTGAAGCATCTCATCACGTGTGTTTCAGGTGAACACGCCTGACCTCGTGATTCATGTCATGTAAACTCATCTTCAAGATTTCAGGTCTTCAGGTGTCACAACAGATCAGACACTGATCATCTCAGTCTAATTAATGAAGTGATTAAAGCTGGAGGGTAGCGTGTCTCACACACACGGAACAATAATAAAACGTGTCCGTCTTTATGAATGAACATCATTATTTACAGTAAACATAAACAGCCTACATCAGCTGTTTTTATTACTATGAATTGAACCTGAAGATTATTTCCTTATTTAAACGTAAAAATAATAAATGTCAGAAACTCATAAAAACTACACAAAAGCATATTTAGATTTTTGTTTTGATTTGAGAAAGATATTTAATTTTCTGTCACACAAACAAATAAAGCAGATTAACTGGTATTTTTTTTTACTATCAATTAACCAGAAGATTATTCCCTCATTCAAATGATTAAATGTTTAATATGTCAGAAACTTTAAATTTCTGTTTCTGGAAAACAGTTAAAAAAAAAAAAAGATACTTAATTTAAAAACAAATACAGCAGCACATCTGCTATTATTATTGTCAGTTAAACAGAAGATTATTCTCTCAGTTAACTGATTAAATGTTTAGTTTGATGTCAGAAACTTGTGAAAACTACAAAATAGTGTATTTAAACGTCTGTTTTGGTCTGAAAACCATTAAAAAAAAAAAAGATATTCAATTGACTTTCACATACAAACCAATAAAAACAGCCGATCTGCTGTTTTTATTGATGATTTTGTGACAAATAAATTACAAATATATATGAATTGATCACAAAAATGGACAAATAAATGGCAAAAAATAAATAAATAAATAAATAAAGATGCAACAATATCAGAGCCACATATTGTAAATACTAAGCGGAGGTGATAGCAGCAGATATCATGAGGTCAGACTCGGAGGGCCGCGCGCAGCTTCCTGCCACAGCACCGCGTGTGTGAGTGACAGGTTGCAGATCTTACCTGTCAGACAGGTGCTCAGCGACAGCAGGGCCGCGAGCACCGCAGCCTGGCCGAGCAGCGGAGCCCGCATTCTGGGCAGAGCTCCGACGGCGGGTCGGGGACACGGAGACCGAGCGACGGAGGAGGAAGAGGAGGAGGAGGAGGAGGAGAAGGGCAGTCGGTGCCGATCATTCCCCCATCTCCTGGTGCTCAGGGAGGGGAGAGGACTCCGGAAATAAGAACAACCAGGTAAATACACAGGAAGGAGCCGCGGGGAGGTCGGTGGAGGTCGGCCGGACGCTGCGCTGCGTGTCTGCCGCGGGAGGGCTGCTCTTCTCCGGGGACCTGCTGCTCGGTGCACCGACGGCTGTTGGACTGATCGTGTTCTCCTCTTCTGCTGCTGCTGCTGCTGCGGAGGCACGTCGGCCTGTGACGTCAGCCCGCTACACCCCCTCCCTCCGTGCTCCGTTCAAGTGCAACAGAAGATCAAAGACACTCATCCTTTGTCCAGGTGAGTGTTCGATACGGTGACCTTTGACCTTCAGGAAAAAACGGCCTTAAAATCTAGTTATGAACATTAAAATCTTCTTTCTTCTTCTTGTCATCTGCTGCAATGTTGGACAGGAAACAGAAATCAAAACAAAAGAGAGAAAGGCTGTTGTTTTTAAATGGGTAAAAGAAGAAAGGTGATTAATGGGATGGATGCTTTGGCGCCCTCTGGTGGCACCCAGTTAAATAACACTCTTCTGGTGGAGAAGGAATCCGTAAAAATCCTGATTTTTAAAACCTTTCTAACAAAAAAAATACATTTACATTTTATTCCTCTTTGTAATTGTTTTCTAAAACTTGTAGCTTTGTTTCTAGTCAAAGCAACAATATTTAAGCTGGAGAAGAATTTTATTTTCCGTTTTCTTTCATTTTGATTTGCTGTATTGTTTATAAAACATTGATATATAAAGCTGTAAAAACTGAAAACAAAAATGGAAAAATTGTGAATTCAACTTTATAAGTTGCTGAACTGAAATAAAAAAAAAGAGAAAAAAGTGTTTTGCAGGAGAACAGCAACAAACTGACGAGCTCATTAATCAATTCATGATTTATTATCAATAACAGCCATTTTTATATCACACAAATAAAAAGAATCTAAAATTAAAGAGAAGAGGGTGCGAAATAATAAATAAAACAGGAAGTGGGAGATAATGAAACGATATATAAAATCATGTAAAATGAATGTTTGGTACTTTTATACATAATATACACAAGCTTTCTTTCAATGAAGGATGAAATCATAATAAAATGATGTCGTTCCCACCGACGCTGAAGAAACTGTCGAGTCAGCGTGTCGTCGAGGCGATGAATTATTTATATGGAAGTTTAACGGTTTCGAAATAAAACCCCAAAAAATATTCTGGAGCTTTTTGTTGTCACACTTGGTTTCAGATGCTCGTCGACTTAAAACTCGTAAACAAACAGCACAAACTGTTATCTGTATGAAAAATGCAGGTCCTTGAAGGCCACACACAGGTTAAACGGGGACAGAAGGAACCTGAACTCATCGTTTCTGTGAGCATTAAAAAAGACAAGGACGGCACCGGAGCCCGGCTTGGTGACGGAGACACTGAGTGACTCCGAGAAGTGAAGTGTAAAGAGTCTTTAAAAAAAACAACAAAAAAAAACAATCAGGGGGTCAGTGAACGCATCATCACTGCTCTCTGCTCTCTGAGTCCCTGCTGTTATCGGGCTCTGCAGCTCCTCCTGTCTCCTTCACCTCCTCCTCAGGCTGCGGGACTGCTGTACTGGTGGCCACCTCCTCCTTTGCTGGCTCCTCCTCCTCCACCACTGGCCCCGCCCCCTCATTTGCTGGCTCCGCCTCCTCACTGCTGGGAGAATGGAAGCTGCTGTTGTCGTGCGGTGGCAGTGGCGGGAGGTCGGAGGTCGTCTCTGCAGCTTCGGGTGGGGTTTCCTCAGGAGGAGGCGGAGGTAACGCCTCCTCTGACTCCTGCTGGTCGGAGGTTGGATGCACCTCCTCCTTCTCCGCCGGCTGGCTGTCCGCTCCCTTCACCTCCTTCCCTAACTCCTTCCCTAACTCCTTCCCTACCTCCTTCTCTTCCTCCTTCTCTTCCTCCTTCTCTTCCTCCTTCTCTTCCTCCTCTTTGGCTGAAGCAGCTGATTCAACCTTCAGCAGGACTTCTTCATTCTCTTTCTTCCCGACAGATCCGTTCGACATGTTCGGAGGTTTCTCCTCAGAGGAAACGTCCTCCTCCTCCTCCTCCTCTTTCTCCTCCTCCTCCAGGATGTCGTCCACGCCGGGCATCTCCATGCAGGACTCTCCGACGGAGCCCTCCACCTGGATCATGGACACCACCTGCTTCATCCTCCTCCTCTTCTGAGACTCCCCGCCTTCTCCCCCGTCAGGGTCCTCCTCCTCCCCCGCTCCTCCATACTCCCCGGCCCAATCGATGGACGGGTTGTCTCCCAGCAGCAGCAGGTTGGGGTCGCTGTTGCTGAGGACGATGCTGTCCCGGTACAGGTTGTGTCTCCTCTGGACGGCGGCCTCCTTCACCGCTGCAGAAGGAGAGAGGAGGTTAAAACGGGATTCTACATGACGTAAATAAACACATTTAAAGTCTCCATCATGTTGCCTTCAGGAGTCCAAGTGGAAATCACTGCGTGGGCTCAGGAACACTTCTGAAAACCAACACAGTTCATCGCTGCGTCCACAAATGCAGGTTAAAACTCCCCAAAGAAGAAACCAGATAGAAACATGATCATGGACGCTGCATCCTCCAGGTTAAAGAGGAGAGGGAACATCCAGCTTGTTATCAGTGCTTGTTATCAGTGCTCAGCATGGCTCCGTAGTAGAAGAGTCCGCTGATGAACTGGCCTCCTGCAGTCCAGACCTGTCAATCACTGAAAACATCAAACTAACCCTGAACTGTCGAGCAGCTGAAATCCTCTGTCAGGCAAGAATGGGACCACATTTCACTTTTAAAACTCCAGAAACTGGTCTCCTCAGTTCCCAGACGTTTACAGAGTGTTGTTAAAAGAAGCGTTGATGCAACACGGTGGTAAACATGAACCTGTTGCAGCTTTCTTTTTTTTTTTAAAACACGATGCCATCAAATTCAAAATGAGCACATATTTTTCATAAAACAAAACAATTTCTCAGTTTTAACATTTGATTTGTTGTCTTTGGTCTAATTTCAATAAAATATGGGTTCATGTGATTCTGTATGTTTTTACATTTCACACAGCGTCCCAACTTATGGAAACGGTTGATCCCTAATGTTATGAAGGGAGCTGCAGTGACGGGCTGTGACCACCAGGGGGCTCCGACGCACTCAGTGAGACTGCAGTGGAACAGTAACAGAAACCACTGACCCATCATGATGTCCTTCATCACCGAGTGCAGCACCACCTCCTCGAAGATGTTCTCCACCAGGATGAAGCGTGAAAAGTCCTCAAAGATCAGCTCCTGGAAGCGCGGCAGCTCCTGGTGTTCGACAACAAACAAACAAACAACAACAAACCTGTCAGCATCTGAACACTGTATTAGTGCAGGTTGTTGTAACATCGTTGTTGATGTTTTCTGGATGTTTTTTTTGTTTTTGGTGATGTAACGTTCAGGGACCCACCGAGCTGCAGGAAGGGCTGAGCTGCTTCAGCATGTACGGGATGAAGATCTGCAGCAGAGCCTCGCGGAAGAAACGCTTCCTCACCGTGCTGCTGTCGTAGTCAAATTTCTAAAAATACAAAAAAAAAGAAGAAGAAAAATATCACTGAGTACAACAAAACCCAAAATAATCCAACATGGAGAAGAAAAAATATATGCGTGTGTGTGTGTGTTTGCCCTGATTTCTGAGAACAGTGGGGAAGTATCATGACATAGTGCGGGTAAAAAAAAAAAACTACAGCAGAGGTGGAGGCTCCGCCCACAGTGAGACACAGAGATCAGAGGACACAAACACAGCAGAGAGTCTCAACACTGAGCTCGAAACACAACGGCTGCTCAGAAATTAGGGGAAATAACAGAAATACTGTATTTATCAGGAGGACCAGGGGGGCGGAGCTATAAAGATCAAAGTTACACCGCAGGTTGACCGAATGCTGCGACTTTTCAAAATAAAACAAAGAAAAAACTAAATGGCACAACATGCATGCGGACGAGTGATGTGATACAGTGATATGTATGTATGAGAGAAGTTGAATGGGAGTCTGTGGAGGCTTTTTGGAGCCGACCTCTGGTGGCACTCGGTGGTATTGCGGCTTTAAGACAACTAATTTTTTTTTCCGAGCCGGAAGCTACGAAGACTTTTATATCCAGTCTGTGTTTTTACCTTGATGACTCGGTCCTGGCAGCGCTGGATGGTCTTACAGAGGTCCTCGGTGCCCTGAGAGTCCAGACTCTGGTGGAGGATCTGCTCGAACGTGTACACCGCGTCGTCCATTTGCTGCGAACACACACAACGGCTTTCAGAGGTGATCACAAAAAAGATGTTTTTGGATGATGTGGCGTACGCCACCGATGAAATATCCACATATTCACAGCGTCAAATTTAATAATGCAATGCTTCCACTTCTGCTGGTTCTGCACACAAACATCTCCTCCATACTTCCCCTGAGACGACACCAACCGAACCAGCCGATCGGCCATAAACGCTGCAAAAACAGAAGCTGCAGAACAACTTCTCCTCGTTTTCTTCACAACACGAGAGTTCAAACGAGGGAAACTAATTAATAACTCCCCCAAGCCTCTTCATCATCATCATCATCAAGTGTTTGATAATTCAATAACAACTGAACGACTCTCTGTGGAAATAAAAATCGGATATTGACCTCGTTATCTCCCGGATTTGATCAAACTAGTCATCAGAGTCTTTATGAGCTTCCAGGAAAACCAAGAGACACTAGAAATACACAACATACCATTTTACTTTGTATTTACTATCATCATCATCATCCAGTGGTGTAGAGTATACAAGATATATTCAGTATATGAGAATATACTGGAACCAGACGTAGAGCTGAAGCACCTCTCCAACGGTCAGCTGACCGGTCGGTGCAGAACTTCTCTTTTTTTTCAGCTCCTATTTCTTCATATTTTGTTTTTTATTGGTGCCATTAAAATGATGCCAAAGTATCTTTTAGCTGCTGTTACGAACAGATCGTCTTCTGTCTCCCAATTTCTGAGCAAATTTAGGGCCGTTTTCTTTTTTTTAGTTAAAAAAGAAAAATCTGGGAATAATTTATAAAAGCTACTTTATTTCAACATTATTTGAACATGTAATCTTCGTCCGAGCCCTCGGTGTCGAGGTCCCGACCGCGAGGAAGACTCCGTCAGATGACGACGAGTCAAAAAGCTGCATACTTTGTCATGAGATATCTTTTACAGTGTAGAAGTTCAGGAACGGCTTCACAGCTTGAGGATATGTAGTTTCTAAAAGAACGCTCGAACTCTGAATGACCTTGAGTTAAAGTGTACCCCCCTCCCCCCACTGTCTCCGGGCCCCACAGAGGAGGTCAGGATAAGTGATTTCTCCTTGACGGGGGTGTGGGGGGAGGAGAGGGGGGAGGGGGGGGGGCTGCATGCCGGCCTTTTGGTTCTCTTCCCTGACACTTGGAAGATTTATGAAATTATCCGAAGGGCCCTGGGCTTTTTTTACATCAGGAAGAAATACTGTTGCTACGGTTACGCACGCGCTCACACACATACACACACACACACACACACACACACACAAACAAAACAATAATAATAATAAAGTAGCTGCATTTCAATGTGGAAACATTCATGTTTTTACTTGAAATAAGTGGATTGTTGTACTTTTATGGGCACGAAAAAAAAAGCCGACAAGAAACGGTTGGTTAATTTAACACTAAGAGCTTTTAAATAAAATAGATTGATGGACTTTTAATCTTTCCTTGTATTTGTTCATGCAGATAAGTTTGGGTTTTATTTTTTCCAGGTCTTTGCATTGATGTCAATACAATGGAGGTCATAATAAAACTAAAGATTTTAAAGTGTTTCTTTGTCAGACAGCAGTGAAACGGAGAAAACACTGGACAGGACATTAAAGTCTCCATGAACACAACGCTCTTATTCTGAAGGGCTGCAGTCAAAACATTGGCGACACACACTCACACAGATCATCCACATTTTAAGCTTCTTTTTTTTTTCTTTTTGCAGATTGGTGTAAAATCAAATTTGTGTGTTATCAGATTATCTGTAATCCAGAGAGAACAGACAGCAGCTGACATGATGCAGGAGGTTTCTGGATGATAAATGACCTGAATCAGAGACTTTGTGAAGTCTGACAGGTAAAAACCAGCATTAAAGGATTATTCCAGATTTATTACAACATTTTTAGTAGTTTTCATCATCAGTCCAATCATATATTCACCTTTACTTCCTGTTAGGTAGGTTGGTAGGTATTTACTTTATTAATCCCCGAGGGGAAATTTTTTTGACTGTTAGTGCAGAGCTTTACAGGGAGCAGATTTACAGATGAAGTTCTGGTCATGCTTTTATTTTTGAAAGGTCCCATTTATTGTACTGTGAAGGTCTCATAAAAAAGTAGTTGATATTTAGCTGGAAATTAAAAGTAAGGTCTGCAAATATAATATTTAAAAAAAGCTCTTTCCTTCAGCCGTTCTCTATCTCCTCCTACTGTGCCTTTAAAATGCATTTTATTCTAAATTTGATCTTGAACTGTTCTATTTTTCAAAGACATGTTTTTATGTCCTTTTACATCCGTTTGTATTTAAGCACTTTGAGCTGAATTTCTTCTGTGAAATTTCATTATTATTTATATTTCTACATAAATTCCACAAACCTGTAAAATAAACTCGCTGTTAAACTCTGATGTACTGATGTCTATAAATTATTTTGTATTTACTTCACTCATAATTTCCTTTCTTTTCATTTTCTTTTTTTACCTTTGCTTAAAAATCAGTTTGAGACGCAAAACTAAGGAATTTCTAACGAAGCAGAAAATGTAAAACTGCCGTTTTAAAGAAGCGAAGAGAAGCGTCACCTCTCTCATGAGGATCTGGGCTCTCTGGACGAACACCGACGGGCTGGACACGTCGAAGCGCTGCTGCAGGCCGTCCAGACTCAGCTGCTCCACCTTCTCGTAGCAGCTCTGCATCTTCACCGGATGGAAGGCCAGCATGGAGATCTTCTCCATGTGCTGAGGAACATGGGAGGAGATGGGATGGAGGTCAAAAGGGGAATAGTGACCAGTTTTACCTCCTCCTCCTCCTCCTCCTCCTCCTCACCTGAGCCACCGTCTCCTTGGTGCCGTCGTTCATGGTGTTCTTGCTCATGTCCACCAGCTCCCTGAAGAAGACGTCTCGGACCTCGGAGAACCCGCGGCTGGTCGGCTCCATCAGGGCGTCCAGGATGGATCCGATGTACGGCTGGATGCTCACCTTCAGCAGCTTCTCCGACTTCGGGAGGACCGCGGCTGAACGCAGGAGAGTCCAGGAGTCAGTATTTAAGGAAGAAAACAGCTCGTGCAGAACAACTTCCTCCCGCTGGAAGCAGATCGACGCTCGTTTTATTCTGACGGGAACATTCCAGCGTTCATTCGCTGTATTTTTCGACACCACGTGGAAAAAGGTTTTAGCTATAATAATAGAAACTAATAGGTTAGGTTAGGTAGGTAGTTACTTTATTAATCCCCGAGGGGAAATTATAAATAAATAATCCATGATTCTGTATCAAATATAATACAATTTACATGCTTGTGTTTTATTTAGTGGCTTTAATGCCACTCGTATATTCCATTTATCATTTGATGTTACTTTGATGTCAGTTTACTAAAATATATTAATCTACAAAAAAAAGAGGCTTCGTACCAGATTTAATCTACCAGCTCATTTCTACCTGCAGTCCCACTGAACAGGATTAAACACAAATCCAGATATTAAATTAATACAACCAAAAATATACAAGAACAGGTTGTCAAATGTAAAAT